>NC_143023.1:28200000-28395000 GCF_057628025.1 Oncorhynchus mykiss | reverse complement strand
ATCAGTTGCATGTAATTGAGGAATCCATAGAATCACACCACTTCTGGGAGAATTGTAATAAATTAAACAAACCTCATCATGAGGAATTGGCTATCCAAAAATTGTGATATGTGAAGAAATCACTTTGCAAACCTCTACAGCAATACAAATAAAGAGTCCAGGACAAAAAGATACACAATAAAAAATTATAATCCTTGAATTAACAGTCAAAGACTATCAAGATCCTGTGGATGCCCCAATTATAGAGCAATAAGTATTGGGAAAAGTATACACTCTACAACCCAAAAAGGTGGTGGTGCTGATGGTATTTTAAATGAAATGATCAATTATACAGACCACAAATTCAAATTGGCTATACTCAAACTCTTCAACATTCTCCTCACTGCAGGTTTTTTCCTCGGTATTTGGAACCAAGGCTGGATCACACCAACCTATAAAAACTGAGACAAATTTGACCCAAATAATTACAGAGGAATTTGCTTTAACAGCAACTTGGAAAACATTCTCTGCAGTATCATAAATAGCACACTATGTAATTTCCTTGATGAACACAACGTTCTGAGCAGAAGCCAGATTGGATATTTACCAAATTACCGTACAACAGACCACATATATATATAACCTCCACATTCTAATTGACAAACAAGTCAACCAAAATAAAGGCAAAATCTACTCATGATTTGTAGACTTCAAGAAAGCATTTTATTCAATTTGTCACAAAGGTCTTTAAAAAAATAAATGAATAGAAAGTGGTATTGGAGGGAAAAATATGATGATATTAAATCAATGTACACTAAAAAAAGAAATTGGCTTCTCCACTCAGGTACGTGGAGTGAAACAGTACAGCCCAATAAGTCCAACACTATTTAACATCTACATTAATGAATTGGCAAACACATTAGAAGAATCTGCAGCACCTGGTCTCACCCTCTACAACACTGAAATCAAGTGTCTGCTGTACGCAGATGACCTGGTGATGCTGTCTCCCATTAAGGAGGGGTTACAGCAGCATCTAGATCATCTGCACAGGTTCTGTCAGACATGGGCTCTGACAGTTAACCTTAAAAAAACGAATGTAATGATATTCCAAAAGAGGTCTGGAAATCAGGATCACACATATCAGTTATATTTATATTAAAATCAAATTGCATTGGTCATGTACACATGGTTAGCAGATGTTATTGCGAGTGTAGCGAAATGCTTGTGCTTCTAGATCCGACAGTGCAGCAGTATCTAACAGGTAATATCTAACAATTCCACAACAAAACCTAATATCTAACAAATTCCACAGCAAAACCTAATACACACAATCTAGTAAAAGAATGGGATGAGAATATATAAATATAAAATATATGGATGAGCAGTGACAAAGCGGCTAAGTAGCAATAGATAGTATAGAAAGATATGTATATACTGTATACTGTATACTACACTATGAGACAAGTAATGTGAGATATGTAAACATTCTTAAAGTGGTATTATTAAAGTGACTAGTGTTCCATTTATTAAAGTGGCCAATGATATGAAGTCTGTAGGTTGGCAGCCGCCTCTCTGTGCTAGTGATGGCTGTTTAACAATCTGATGGCCTTGAGATAGAAGTTGTTTTTAAATCTCTCTGTCCCAGCTTTGATGCACCTGTACTGACCTCACCTTCTGGATGGAAGGGGGGTGAACAGGCAGTGGCTCGGGTGGTTATTGTCCTTGATGATATTTTTTGCCTTCCTGTGACATCGGGTGTTGTTGGTGTCCTGGAGGGCAGGTAGTTTGTCCCCGGTGATGCGTTGTGCAGACCGCACCACCCTCTGGAGAGCCCTGTGGTTGTGGGCGGTGCAGTTGCCGTACTAGGCGTTGATGCAGCCCGACAGGATGCTCTCGATTGTGCACCTGCAAAAGTTAGTGAGGGTTTTCGGTAACAAGATACATTTTTTCAGCCTCCTGTGGTTGAAGAGGCGCGGACTATTTCAGTTTGTCGGTGATATGTACACAGAGGAACATAAAACTTTCCACCTTCTCCACTGCTGTCCCGTCGATGTGGATTGGGGGGTGCTCCAAAATGATGCTTCCTGAAGTCCACGATCATCTCTTTTGTTTTGCTGATATTGAGTGAGAGGTTATTTTTCGACACCACACTCTGAGGGCCCTCACCTCCCTGTAGGCTGTCTCGTCATTGTTGGTAATCAAGCCTATCACCGGTGTGTCGTCTGCAAAGTGGACACAGTTCTATTAGAACACAACAAAAACTACACTTATCTAGGACTAAATAAATAAATATCATGTAGCTTTCACATGGCTGTGAACGAGCTGAGATACAAAGCAAGAAAAGCATTATATGCCATTAAAAGGAACATAAAAATTCCAATTAGAATCTGGCTCAACATTTTCCAATAAGTTATAGAACCAATTGCTCTATATAGCAGCGAAGTATGGGGTCCACTATCTAATAATGAATTTACCAAATGGGACAAACATCCAATTGAAATACTGCATGCAGAGTTTTGCAAGACTGTATTGCAAGTGCAAAGAAAAACTCAAAATAACGCATGTAGACCAGAATTGGGCCAATACCCACTCCTTATTCTAATAGAAAAAATTGCCATCAAATTTTCCAAACATCTAAAAACAAGTGACCCCAATACATTTTATCACACCCTAAAATTGCCCTAAAATATCAAGAGACGAAACAAGAGAATAGTCCCCTCAGTCAGCTGGTTCTGAGGCTCAGTTCACTAACCCAAACCAACCCCATTAGAGCTTCAGGACAGCACTCAGAAAATCTGGCCCAACCAAATTATCCCAAAACAAAATGAAAATGTATAACCTATTGGAATGACACCTTAGTTAACTTCAATGCTATTTGGCTCTAAACAGACAGTACATGGTGGCAGACTATCTGACCACTGTGACTGAAAACGGAGAAAAACACTGACTAGGTACAGACTCAGTGAGCACAGTCTGGCTATAGAGACTGGTCGTCACAGGCAAACCTGGCTGCCCAGAGAGCACAGTCTGGCTATAGAGACTGGTCGTCACAGGCAAACCTGGCTGCCCAGAGAGCACAGTCTGGCTATAGAGACTGGTCGTCACAGGCAAACCTGGCTGCCCAGAGAGCACAGTCTGGCTATAGAGACTGGTCGTCACAGGCAAACCTGGCTGCCCCGAGAGCACAGTCTGGCTATAGAGACTGGTCGTCACAGGCAAACCTGGCTGCCCAGAGAGGACAGTCTGGCTATAGAGACTGGTCGTCACAGGCAAACCTGGCTGCCCAGAGAGGACAGTCTGGCTATAGAGACTGGTCGTCACAGGCAAACCTGGCTGCCCAGAGAGGACAGTCTTGGCTATAGAGACTGGTCGTCACAGGCAAACCTGGCTGCCCAGAGAGGACAGTCTGGCTATAGAGACTGGTCGTCACAGGCAGACCTGGCTGCCCAGAGAGGACAGTCTGGCTATAGAGACTGGTCGTCACAGGCAAACCTGGCTGCCCAGAGAGGACAGTCTGGCTATAGAGACTGGTCGTCACAGGCAAACCTGGCTGCCCAGAGAGGACAGTCTGGCTATAGAGACTGGTCGTCACAGGCAAACCTGGCTGCCCAGAGAGGACAGTCTGGCTATAGAGACTGGTCGTCACAGGCAAACCTGGCTGCCCAGAGAGGACAGTCTGGCTATAGAGACTGGTCGTCACAGGCAAACCTGGCTGCCCAGAGAGGACAGTCTGGCTATAGAGACTGGTCGTCACAGGCAAACTTGGCTGCCCAGAGAGGACAGTCTGGCTATAGAGACTGGTCATCACAGGCAAACCTGGCTGCCCAGAGAGGACAGTCTGGCTATAGAGACTGGTCGTCACAGGCAAACCTGGCTGCCCAGAGAGGACAGGTTGTGCTCACTCTGCTCCAGGGGACAGGTTGAAACAGAGCTGCATTTCCTAATACACTGTGACAAATACTCAGACCTAACAGAATCTTTCTTTCCCAAAACGATCATTCAGTACCAAGAATTTGAAACTATAAAGATGAAGAAAAAATAAAAGATGTATTGGATGAAAAGCCTAAATGTTTCCTCCTGCACACATCCTGAGGGACAGCCAGTGAAAAGTGTATTGTCAATAATATTTCCCATTTAAGTTTTGTTTTGGCTTTCCCATGTCATGTGGCTTCTCAGTCATATTGAGACTGGTCTACTACCATTGGTTGAATGTTTTGTTATTCTCATTAATAGTGTTGTTGTAATTGCTGTTAATGGTAATCCCATGTCCAGTACTACTATTAGTATTGATGCCTTACCCAATTGGTCCCAATGTGAGTGTAGACAGAGAGAGAGCTATCAAGGGTGAGGGTTAATGTTATCAGCATATGTACGGATCACACAGTTCAAGGTAAACAGCAGATTACACACAGACACACACACACACACACACACACACACACACACACACACACACACACACACAAAGATGCTTATACACATTCACACACACGCATAGTTTATGGTAGGCGAACACATAGGTATTTACAACATTAGACACAATTTATAAACACAATTTATGTGCAGTCATCACACCCACATACCCACGTACCCACGTATCCACGTACCCACGTATCCACCGTGTGTTTTTTTGTACACACACGCATCGAGGCTGGCCCAGCAGTGGGAATACTGCCATTTACTGCTGTGTGTGTGTGTGTGTGTGTGTGTGTGTGTGTGTGTGTGTGTGTGTGTGTGTGTGTGTGTGTGTGTGTGTGTGTGTGTGTGTGTGTGTGTGTGTGTGTGTGTGTGTGTGTGTGTGCGTGTGTGGATGTAAAGCAGACAGAATATACAAATGCTATGAACAACAGAGTAGTTTGTGCATGGATATACAATCAGGCATCTGTCTTCTGTGTTCAAATTGATAGGAATGAAATATTCTGTAATCTAAATGTAAATGGAGGTGAAATTTACTGTTGGCTGCTATGTAATTACCTACACTAATATTTATTACTGTTGTGTTTGTATGAGAGAGGGAGAGAGAGTGAGGGAGAGAATAGAAGAGAATGGAAAGAAGAGATAAAGATGATGATGTTGTTGGAGAGCAGGGGTGTGGATGTAGGGATGCTGGTTAGAGAGGGGGGTAGAGAGAGAGGGGGTAGGGGGAGAGAGGGGGGGTAGAGAGAGAGGGGGGTAGAGAGAGGGGGGGTAGAGAGGGGGGGTAGAGAGAGAGGGGGTGAAGAGAGAGAGAGAGGGGGTAGAGAGAGAGGGGGTGGGGGGGTAGAGAGAGAGGGGTGAAGAGAGAGAGAGGGGGTAGAGAGAAAGAGAGGGGGGGTAGAGAGAGAGGGGGTAGAGAGAGAGAGAGGGGATAGAGAGAGAGGGGGTAGAGAGAGGGGGGTAGAGAGAGAGAAAGGGGATAGAGAGAGAGGGGGTAGAGAGAGAGGGGTAGAGAGAGAGGGGTTGTAGAGAGAGAGGGGGGGTAGAGAGAGAGGGGGGTATAGAGAGAGAGGGGGTAGAGAGAGAGGGGGGTAGAGAGAGAGGGGGGTATAGAGAGAGAGGGGGTAGAGAGAGAGGGGGTAGAGAGAGATGGAAGAGAAAGAGAGGGGGGTGGAGAGAGAGGGGGAGTAGAGAGAGAGGGGGAGTAGAGAGAGAGGTGGGGTAGAGAGAGAGGGGGTAGAGAGAGGGGGGGTAGAGAGAGAGGGGGGTAGAGAGAGAGGGGGGGTCGAGAGAGATGGAGGTAGAGAGAGAGGGGGGTAGAGAGAGAGGGGGTAGAGTGAGGGGGGTAGAGAGAGAGGGGGGGTCGAGAGAGATGGAGGTAGAGAGAGGGGGAGTAGAGAGAGAGGGGGGGTAGAGAGAGAGGGGGGGTAGAGAGAGAGGGGGGTAGAGAGAGGGGCGGGGAGAAAGAGAGGGGGGTAGAGAGCGAGAGATGGGGGGGAGATGTTTCAGTCAGTAGTGTTGTCTCTTTCTGGGTATGACCTACAGGCCAAAGTTCTCAGTTGGAGATTGAAAAACATTGTTTTCTGACATCCTGGAATGAGCTCCACACACACACACACACACACACACACACACACACACACACACACACACACACACACACACACACACACACACACACACACACACACACACACACACACACACACACACATTTTAGCTGGGTTAACTGTTTATTGATTGACATTTCTTACTTCACAGTAACTGTATCACTGCAAACAACCATGGTGGCAACTTAAAGGCATGAGAAAACAATATGGAAAATGTCAAACTGACATTCCAACATTCATCTGACCTCAGTGTTCATCATATTTTATCCTCAGCCTCACACCTCACCTACTAAACATTTCTAACTCAAGTAGAAATCTTTGAAAGGTAGCCTATGGGAATAAATAACAAGGTTTACTACCGACACAGTACAGTCTTGAGGCACCCTAACAACTTGGTTTGATACCTGATTAGTCACAAATGCAATGCACACCGTCTTCTTCCAACTGGATTCGAACTGTGCTGAATTGTTGATTTCCGTTGTCACAATCGGGTTGTGACTATTTTATTTTTCGTATCCTCTACATTATCAGCACTATAAAAATCTCCCTCTCCCTTTCTCTCTCCCTGTCTCTCTGTGACTCACCTCCTTCAGCTCCTTATCCTCTGGGATAGACAGATCAATTCTGTCTGGAACTCATTCATTCTCTCTCCCCCCTCACACTATTCTTTATATACCTCTTCCTACCCTTTCTCTTTGGGTCTCTTTACCTTTGTCCCACTTCAATTCCTTATTTCCCTCTCTCTCTTGCAATCTGCAGGTTTGTGTGTGCGCCTGTGTGTGTGTGTGTGTGCGTGTGTGTGTGTGCGTGTCTGTGTGTGTCTGTGTGTGCGTGTGTGTGCGTGTCGGTGTGTGTGTGGCAGGAGTCCACCAGGGCTTTGCCGAATCCTGAGATAATAACAGAGATTTTGTAAGGCTTTATGAGAATCTCTCATATCAGACACACACAGAGAGGTGTGTGTGAGCGCGAAAGAGAGAAGGAGCAGTAGGGAGAGACCAGGAGCCCCTCAGATATCATTTCAATAACTATGCGCGTGTGTGAATGTGTGTGAGGGTGTGTGTGCATGAGCACACACGTGTATGGGTGGGTGCCTGTGTGTGTATGTGTGAGATTGGACTGTATGGGAGTAGAGATAGCTCCCACGCTTAACACATAGGTCAGGGAGAGCCATCCACGCTGTGATTAGACACATAGGTTTCCATGATACACACACGTGACCTTTTCTCTCAATCACACAGACACACAAAATGTATTTATTTAACTAGGCAAGTCAGTTAAGAACAAATTATTATTTTCAATAAACAGCCACTTTATGTTGTTCTCCTCATACACTCAAAAGCACTCTTCCATTGTCAGGCTACCTGCAGTGTCTGAAAACATGATGATATTAAAGGACAGATTTAACTACATGGAGCTGACATGTTGTATGGTGTTAAATCAGGTTGTGGTATTTACTCCACTATTGAATGCAGAAGGGCACACCTGGGTAGGTGAATCAATATTTTATGTACGGTTGATGCAGAAACACACACACACACACACACACACACACACACACACACACACACACACACACACACACACACACACACACACACACACACACACACACACACACACACACACACACACACACACAGCTGAGGTCAGCTGTAAATCATTATAAGTCACAAACTCTGGAGACCGGGTCCCTGATTGGATTACACTCAATTTGATGGAGTCAGAGACCCAGTCAAGCACATTCTAAGATGCACGCATGCATGTACACACTCACACACATTCAAGCCTTTACCTATCAGAGACTGTTAATGTGTATGTGTGGAGGGGAGCAGTGAGCAGTGTGTGTGTGTGTGTTTGTGCATGCATGAGTGCGTGTATGTGTGTGTAGGTGGATTTGGGGTCGGTTAATCAGGTCTGGCTTCCCTCATGAGTCTGCAGAAACACAATAACCAATCAACAGCTTGATAGCCTGAGGTCAGCTGACCTGGGGGCAACAACTTCTGATACAAACACGCACTCACTCACTCACTCACTCACTCACTCACTCACTCACTCACTCACTCACACACTCACTCACACACTCACACACTCACACACTCACTCACTCACACACTCACACACACACTCACACACTCACTCACTCACACACACACTCACACACTCACTCACTCACACACTCACACACACACTCACACACACACTCACACACTCACACACACACACACACACACACACACACAGCTTCTGTTCATATACTCTAGCCTCAGAATCTATGTACTTTAGCATATAGCTCAGAGAGAGAGAGAGAGAAACAACCATTGCGTCGCTCCCATATCCACTGAAGAACAAATACAAAAACAACATCATAAACCTCCTCTGGTTGACTGGCCGAAATGATACTGTGGGCAATACACAATCCCTCACTATCTCTCTCTCTCTCTCTCTCTTTTGTTCTTTGTTGTTCGGAGAAAGGATGCGAGAGATAAGCAATGGTTTGTCCCTCTCTTTGTCTCTTTCTATCTGTGCCCTCTATTCCTTTCTCCACTCTCCCACTCTCTCCTTTTCTCTCTCTCTCTCTCTCTGTCTCTCTCACTCTCTCTGTCTCTCTGAGGTGATGTATGTCTGACCTTCGGTGTGAAAGCATCTCTCGCTGCCAAACTCTTCTTTAACTGCCCCATGATTCACATGACATCACTTCCTGTGACCCTGCTCTCAGCCAGTCAGAACACATTATGGCCATGACCCGGAGAGAAGAGGAGCAAGAGAGTATTGGCTGACAACAGGGTTTTAGAAGAGCATTTATGAAGAGTCATTGTCACTTTCCATTTTAAACTGTTTTCTATTGTGTGTTCTTATATTCTCATTGAGAGTGATGCTGAACTTTCCAATCTTAATTTAGTGGTTCCATGCATCTCTGTTAACTCTATGTCTGGTCTCATCTCATCAGTTGATTGAACACCACAACCGGGAAGTAACTGTCAACCAGACTCTATGATTGGTTCAATAACATATAACCTCTTTCCTGGAATGAAGTCAGATAGGGAGAGTGTCTTTCTCCCCAGAGCATGCAGGTGTGATCGGGTCCATAATGACAACTGTCTGTCTGGGATGATCACTGTCATTGATTAGAACACCTGTCTGGAACAATCACACTTATTAGCTGTTCTTTGAGGACCAGATCAATAAAAACACTGAATAGATACTCCAAGCGCCTCAGGATCGATAGTCCACTTCATTTTATAGACATAGAACGGATAGGCACACACACACACGCACGCGCACACACACACACACACACACACACACACACACACACACACACACACACACACACACACACACACACCTTGATTTGAAGTGGTTGGTCCCAGGGTGTTGTGTACTCCTGATCTAGAGCTCTCTAGTACATTACTCTCATCTCGGTCTGAATATATGCTGATTAAGGGAGTAGAGGAGAGGAGGGGGAGAGTAAAGGATGGGGGGATGGAAGAGGAGGGGGAGGGAAGAGAGGGTAGGGAGGCTTGGGCAAGAGGGAGGGGAAGGTGAGATATGGGCAATGAATTGCTGTCGACGTGCATTTAAGATACATTTAATCTCTGGAATTTGGCAAGAGGGGATAGTTGTGCTGTGTGTGAGCGCCGGCGTGCTAACACACACACATTCCACATACACACACACACACACACACACAATGCATAACTTTTAGTGAATGTGTTGCTGTGCCATTAATAGTGGGAGGGAAAAGCAGGGCTGTACCTTAACAATCTCCATTCCCCAGCCTCAGACTCTAACACACACTTTTACTGTGGGATGGGCTGGGTTCAAGTCAGGACAGAACATTAGGACCAGACCTTGGCCTCGCTCCATCCACTTGATTCTCGTTGTTCTTTTAGCAAGAAGATTGATAATGGATAAAAACAATCATATCCATTTTAGAATTAAACATCAAAATCTATCCATCATCTAAAACAGTCTACTTATTATCACAGGAGGCTGCTGAGGAGAGAATGGCTCATAATAATGGCCGGAACGGCACAAACGAAATGGCATCAAACATTCCACCAACTCCGCTCCGGTCATTACCACGAGCCCACGAGTTCTCCACAATTAAGGTGTCACCAACCTCCTGTGTTACTCATACACCCCAACCATTATCCCTCTTATCAAATGTGAAGATCAAGGTCAAGAAATTGCTATGTGACGACTCTGGTACATTTTTCACTGTTAGGACTCCATAGAGAACGCCTCAGAGTAGAGGGGTGGTATGGAAAACCTAGGTAGCAGCATTATAGACCTTCATCTTCCTCTTTCTTAGAGGAACAGATTGGAGGTGATTAAAAGAGTGAGTGTATCTCTCTCTCTCTCTCTCTCTCTCTCTCGCTCTCTCTCTCTCTCTACCTCTCTCTCTCTCTACCTCTCTCTCTCCCTCTCTACCTCTCTCTCTCCCTCTCTACCTCTCTCTCTCCCTGTCTACCTCTCTCTCTCCCTCTCTACCTCTCTCTCTCCCTCTCTACCTCTCTCTCTCTCCCTCTCTACCTCTCTCTCTCCCTCTCTACCTCTCTCTCTCCCTCTCTACCTCTCTCTCTCCCTCTCTCCCTCTCCTTCTCCCTCAAGTGATTGAAAGATGAAATTGCTCAATTCCCATCTTTAATTAAGTGACTGGAATCATAACCGTTTCAAGTGAAAGAGGGGGTGAAGTAGTGACTCTCTCCATTATAAATAAATGAGTGAACGTGTCAATTCCCCATTGGTCTCCCATGCTGAAATAGATGAACAGTGATGTTTGTTGCTGTTCTTTTCCCCTATGTCCTAGGTGAATTTATACACATACCCCCTGCTATATGAGTGGCTTCTGACAGGCTGAATAGAATATAGCAGAACATAAGAACCGCATACACAAAGGGTTTATCGTTGGTGTGAGTTTACTGTGTGTGATCTCCTATCTATAACTCATCATTGTCACTGTCCTGGAATCTTGGCTTTTTGTCCCACAAAGTGAAATCTTGCTCTATACTCTCCTCTCCTCCCTTCTCCATTTCTATCCCTTTCAACTCCTTTCTTTCTCCATCTATCCTTTCATCCCCCTTCTCTTTCTCCATTGTCCATCCTTGCTTCATCTCTTTCTTTTCTCAACCTCTCATTCTCCTCCCTCTCTCTCTCACTCGCTCTCCCTCCCCCCTCTCATTTTTTTCCATCTCTCTCTCTCTCTCTCTCTCTCTCTCTCTCTCTCTCTCTCTCTCTCGGGAAGGTGTTTCAGTCTATTTCAGGAACCTGATGTTCTGACAGCTTTCACACATTCTTCCCTGGCATTAGCACTAGGTAGGGCAACGTGACACATACACACACACACACACACACACACACACACACACACACACACACACACACACACACACACACACACACACACACACACACACACACACACACACACACACACACACACACACACACGGTTTGTGTTGTCAGTAGCAGTCAGGCCCATCCCCTGGTCAGTAACAAACTCCAGGTCATACAAGTTTTCTGTGCTGACAATGACAATATATACAACATATACTTTATAACTCAACAAAATAGTGCACTGCACTCATTCATCTCATTATAGGAAGGATGTTTATATTGATCAAGACACATCCAGTCCTTTACTGTCATTGGTCTGTCAGAATGTAATTTTACCCCTATCATAACGTGTTACATCCCTGTCAGTCATCTGTTATGACAAGTTAAACTGCACAAATGGTCTGTACTGTCTGGCACTTTTATTTTTTTTGGAGTGCAGAGGTGTGACACTGAAATGTCAACCTAGTCACTGACTAATAACACACCTCCATTCACACAAACATGTTCCATTGGCTACTTAATTGAATCTGCACGGTTACCTGGCTGGCTACGTGACCTGGACACAGCTAGAGAGATTACTGTCACACACAGACACACACACACACACACACACACCCACAACAATGACAGCCTCTTCTGAGGTGTGATTCGGAGCTCAGTGTTTCTCTGATCCTGTTGAATCCTGTATGTTCACATCCGCTCACAGCCAGTGGAAAGCCTCAGTGTGTTAGTGCTGTGCTCAAACTAACCCTTACACACCCTACAGCTCTCCCAGACCAGAGCTGTCCTCTCCTGGAATTAGTCAGAGATTAAAATAGCACTTTTTCCAGAGGAAACTAGTGAACGTGTCTGAATGAGAACCCGTTGCTACTGCCTGCTGTGATGCTTGTCTGTCTCTGTCTGTCTCTCAACAGGGGAGGAATATGAATGATTAACAATAACAACGTTTTTCACTCCATGATGGTTACTGTTTGTCAGCTCCACCTGGTTGATGTGTGTCTGTGTGTGTGGTTTCTGCTGAATCCCAAGGTTATGTTGGAGGAAGGTGATTCAGACTAATTAAGCATTTTCTCCAGAGAACCAATCAGATCAGCCCTGGAGTAACCCTAGGAACAGCATGTAACAGGGCGGGTCAAAGACCACTAGTCTCACAGCGGTCAGACAGCAATTAACCGACATAAACACAAACACACCAAAACAAAAATGCCAGTGTACAAATTTCCCCTCCTTATTCCTGCAGCTCCTCTCTCTCTCTCTCTCTCTATGTTATGGCTGCTAAGCAGTTTATTTAGGGACCTACAGTTAAAGATTTGAGATCGATCCAGCAACAAATAATATAAAACATTCTTATTATTATGTCTTTATGGCATAAACAAATGCACATTTCAGCAATGTAGCCCAACATCTGCCCTCTCATCCACCATCCAGTTCACAGGACTTCATCTGATGTGTGATTCTCAGCTCAGTGTTTCCTGCCGACACCTGCCTGTTCAGGTTTGCATGCCCACGGCGTACATTGCTATGCCACACACACACACACACACACACACACACACACATGAATCATTTCTGGTCCTATCAGAGCAGATCCCTTAACCTTTCCTTGATATACATGCGTGCACGCGCAAACACACACACACACACACACACACAGAGCTTGCCCAAGGGGAGATCCAAACCGCAGGCTCAACGACATGTACGTAACATAAAGCACATTTGTAATAGTGTTTTGCACTAAAACCTCTGCGGGATGAAGGAATATTAGATATGACATTCGTCTTCATCCATGTATTACTGTGATATGGTACATGTTGTATTAACTGACTGGGGGCGAACAGACATCCTGAAACATGTTCAATTAAAACACAATAGAACAAATAAGAATAATGAACAGAATTCAGTCATAAAATACACAATACAGTACTAAATCATTTTCCTTTTCTAATGAGCATGTCGGTAGGAACATGACAGGATATAATTCTGCCTGTCTTGTCAGTGTTGCCAGTACGTTTTATGATAAATATTATTTTATGTTTGTTAGGATTCATGTTGTTGCTGTGTTACTATAGTAAATATAGGATGTAAGTACCATAACAACGTCCTATAATTTCCAATAAAACAGGAATTCCACAGAAAGTATGTTCCACACAGCTCACCATTGCCTGAACGCACACAACCACTTTAGTTGGAGCATTCTGTTCTGACAGACAAGACAGGGAAATTTCATTTTGAGGTATTACTGAAATAGCACATGCCAACGTTGTGGGTGACTGGCACATGGTTGGTCAAATTTGTTGAAGGCCCCTGCGAGAATTGAAATCACAACCCCTGGTTTACCACTGCGCCAAGGCCATCGCTCATCAGTCTACCAACACCCTCATCATGTCAAACTGAAGGCAACTTAATTAATGATTTAAAGAACCCTCTCATCTGAAAAGAGACGAGCAGGCTACCACAGCCTGGCTCTTAACGCAGAGGCAGCTCTGTACCTTTGTAGTTAGTTTTCTATAGAGTAGAGACTTCTAGAAAAATGCCGCAGTTTACTTTGTAAAAGTCTATGTAAAAGAGAGGGAGTGCTGCAGAATGCAAGCGGAAACGAGGAAATCTCTCAAATCAGCAGCTTCATGAAATTCCTCCCTGCTTTGATACCAGCAGCTTGGGTCGGGCTGATAAGATTCAGGACTTCAATCGTCCATCAAACCTCAGACTTCACATTTAAAGACAGAGATGATAAAGCTCAGCCAATCTGTCCTGTCCTAGATACTGCATAGAGAGGAGGGTTACTCTCGCACTCACAAATGTCAGGGAAAGAGCAAACACATGCACGCAAGCACACACACATACACACACAATCCCTAAAGCAGCAGTTTCATCAAAGACAAACAGCTGGTGAACTGGGTTAGTCTTTCATCCAATCTGTTTTTTCCCCCTCATAAAGCCATCTTCTAACAGTTTCATAATGAACGTCCCGCGTGTGTCTGTCTGCGAAGCCAGTGATGGAATATTTATGGAGTATACTTATGGGACGTATACTTATCTCACATCTTTATTCTTCCTTAGAATCCTCAGCTTCTTCCACAAAACCTAGACCTTAATCTGAACCCAATGCTAAACCTGGCAAGCGTCTTCCCGGACATGTTCAACATCTCCTTGTCCCAGTCTGTAATTCCAACATGTTTCAAGCAGACCAACGTTGTACCTGTTCTCAGAACTCAAAAGTAACCTGCCTAAATGACTATCGTCCCGTAGCCCTCGCATCTGTAACCATGGAATGCTTTTGGACCCCGGAATTTCTGCTTGGCATCACTGCTTGGTATGACAACTGCCCCACCCTCGATCGCAAGGTGCTACAGAAGGTGTTGCGGATGGCCATCCAGGACCTCTATACCAGGTGGTGTCAGAGAAAGGCCCGGGAAATTGTCTAAGAAACCAGCCACCTAAGCCATAGACTGTTCACTCTGCTACCAAACAGCAAGCGGTATTGGAGCACCAAGTCTGGGACCAAAAGGCACCTGAGCAGCTTCTATCCCCAAGCCATAAGGCAGAGACAGGAAGACACAGAGAGAGAGACACACAGAGTGAGAGAGAGATGTTCTGCAGTAAACTGTGATAGCCTCTCTCTCTTTCTCTTTTCTCTCTCTCTCCCTCTGTCTCACTCTCTCACCATCCTTCTCTCTTATGGTCAGCATACCACCCTGCATCTCACTGCTGGCTTTCCTCAGAAGCTAAGCAGGGTTGGTCCTGGATGGAAGACCAGATTCTGCTGGAAGTGGTGTTGGAGGGCCAGTAGGAGGTGCTCTTTCCTTTGGTCCCTCCCAAACATATCCCAATGCCCCAGGGTAGTGATTGTGGGCATTGCCCTGTGTATGATGTGTTGTTAAATTGGTATCCTGACTCTCTGTGTTCACTAAAGATCTGATTGGCACTCATCATAAGATTAGGATTGTTAACCTTGGTGTCCGAGCTAAATTCCCACTCTGGCCCTCATACCGTGAACCCCAGCTTCCAATTGGCTCATTCATCTGCATTGTAACTATTCCCCAGGTTGTTGCTGTAAATGAGAATGTGTTCTCAACCAACTTACCAGGTAAAATAAGGGTTTAAAAATAAAAGTCCCTCGAGTGCTCTCTTCACATGATACACTTGCTTACCAAACATGCTGAATTCATGTCTTTGCTGATAGCTAGAATGATATTTTAATGGATTCCAGAGTTCTTAAACTAAACACACATGATAACAGATAAGAAATAATGACCAGATACACAGATGAGACATTCATTGACGGTAGTTCTCCAATTGGCAGCCAGTTTTATAGATCATGTGTTTTATTTGAAAGGTGTGCGTATGGTTTGTGTGATAATAATTGGAATATGATACAATAAGTCACTTTATATCGCTAATCTGATGCCCTTCAGCCTTCAACTGAACATGACAATAAGGATAGCAACAAAACCCATGGCTGTTTCGTGCATTAAAGGACAGGACAGGGCAATAAAGTCATGAAAGTCAGTAAGTTCACACGTTGCTACAGCAGCTCAGGTCTGAAGCAGAAAAGAACTCACCAGAGATAGCAACTTCACCTCTGGAATAGACTTTGGAAACAACACCTTGCTGAAGAGAAGAAAGTGTTTGCCTCTAGGGTCTCTATTTAGGGTCTCTATCAACTCTATCTGGAATTCAGGAGACCTGTGTTTAGTTGACAATCAAGCAAGGATTAGAAGACTAACATGAAGAAAGAGGAGAAAAGTGAGCGTGTGTCCCTGTCTCCGATGGGGGACTGTGTCCCTTCCCCCCCAGAGTGTGAGAGGATGTGTGTGTCTGGGACGGGTGACCTGGGGTGCTCTCTGGGCTTGCGTTTGCTGCAGGCAGGGTACGGGGTGGTGTTCGGCAGCCGAAGCCCAAAGGCTGCAGTCTCCTGCCCCACGGAGCACAGGTACAACAACCTTTATACTAGATCTGGTGTAATGTGATGATATGGTACATGTGGTGAATGTGGTGCATAATATATATGTACAAATATTTGTTTATGCTAGAAGGAGTACATGTGAATATAATGTATGTGTGTTTATGTGTGTATCAATATGTTGATAATGTATATGCAGGTCTTGGGCCATGCTGCAGCTGCCCAGTCAGCCCTTCTGATCTTCATTGCTGTCCAGAGAGAACACTACAACTTCCTGGTACCACTGGCCAATCAGCTAAAGGGTAGCAAATATGTTTTATTACTTCTGCTATATGTATGAATGTTTTTATTAGAATATTTGGCCAATATAATATGCACTAGCGTATTTAGCCAATGTAATGTATGTCCCAGTGTATTTAGCCAATATATTCTGTCCCAGTGTATTTAGCCAATATATTCTGTCCCTGTGTATTTAGCCAATATATTCTGTGTCCCAGTCTATTTAGCCAATATATTCTATGTCCCAGTGTATTTAGCCAACATAACGTATATTCCAGTGTATTTAGCCAATATATTCTATGTCCCAGTGTATTTAGCCAACATAACGTATATTCCAGTGTATTTAGCCAATATATTCTGTCCCAGTGTATTTAGCCAATATATTCTGTCCCTGTGTATTTAGCCAATATATTCTGTGTCCCAGTCTATTTAGCCAATATATTCTATGTCCCAGTGTATTTAGCCAACATAACGTATATTCCAGTGTATTTAGCCAATATATTCTATGTCCCAGTGTATTTTGCCAATAGAATGTATATTCCAGTGTATTTAGCCAATATATTCTATGTCCCAGTGTATTTAGCCAACAGAACATATATTCCAGTGTATTTGGCCAATATATTGTATGAACCAGTGTGTTTGTCTTATGCAGCAACTACCCAACGGTGTCACGGTCGTCCTCCTCTTCGTCTGAAGAGGAGAGGCGAGAAGGATCAGAGGACCAATATGCGGCGTGGTAAGTGTCCATGGTGAATCTTTAATAAAGAAAGACTGAACACTATGCAAAAGAGTAACGAAAACAATAAACCAAATACGACCGTGAAGCTACAAAATGAGACCTGTGCTGACACAAGCCACTAACATAGACAATCACCCACAAACAAAGCGTGCAACCCAGGCTACCTAAGTATGATTCTCAATCAGAGACAACTAATGACACCTGCCTCTGATTGAGAACCATACTAGGCCGAAAACATAGAACTGCCCCAAAACATAGAAAAACAAACATAGACTGCCCACCCAACTCACGCCCTGACCATACTAAATAAATACACAACAGAAATAAAGGTCAGAACGTGACAGTACCCCCCCCCCAAAGGTGCGGACTCCGGCCGCAAAACCTTGACCTATAGGGGAGGGTCTGGGTGGTCGTCTGTCCGCGGTGGCGGCTCTGGCGCGGGACGCGGACCCCACCTCATCATTGTCTTAGTCCGCCTTATTGTCCGCCTCCGTGGCTTTCTCAGCATGACCACCCCTCTCAATGACCCCACTGGACAGAGGGGCAGCTCGGGACAGAGGGACAGCTGCTCGGGACAGAGAGGCAGCTGCTCGGGACAGAGGGGCAGCTGCTCGGGACAGAGGGGCAGCTGCTCGGGACAGAGGGGCTCTGGGCAGAGGGGCTCCGGCAGCGGCGCCGGACAGGCGGGGGGCTCCGGCAGAGGCGCCGGACAGGCGGGAGGCTCCGGCAGAGGCGCCGGACAGGCGGGAGGCTCCGGCAGAGGCGCCGGACAGGCGGGAGGCTCCGGCAGAGGCGCCGGACAGGCGGGAGGCTCCGGCAGAGGCGCCGGACAGGCGGGAGGCTCCGGCAGAGGCGCCGGACAGGCGGGAGGCTCCGGCAGCGGCGCCGGACAGGCGGGAGGCTCCGGCAGCGGCGCCGGACAGGCGGGAGGCTCCGGCAGCGGCGCCGGACAGGCGGGAGGCTCCGGCAGCGGCGCCGGACAGGCGGGAGACTCCGGCAGCGGCGCCGGACAGGCGGGAGACTCCGGCAGCGGCGCCGGACAGGCGGGAGACTCCGGCAGCGGCGCCGGACAGGCGGGAGACTCCGGCAGCGGCGCCGGACAGGCGGGAGACTCCGGCAGCGGCGCCGGACAGGCGGGAGACTCCGGCAGCGGCGCCGGACAGACAGGACCACCTGCAGGGAGGAGACAGAGAGACAGCCTGGTGCGTGGGGCTGCCACAGGTACCACCAGGCTGGGGAGCCCTTCAGGAGGCTTGGGGTTAGGAGGAGGCACCTGAAGGACCGGGCTGTGGGGGAGCACTGGAGCTCTGGTGCGCAACCTTGGCACCACCTCCCCAGGCTGGATAACCACTCTAGCCCGGACCGTCCAGAGTGCAGGCACAGGTTGAACCGGGCTGTGGGTAAGCACGGGAGATCTAGTGCTTACTACACGCACCTCTCCCTTCGGCTCCATTCCCACATTCGCCCGGCACGAGCGGAGCGCAGGCAGAGGACGCACTGCACCCTCCCAGCGCCCCGGAGACACAGCACGCAGAGCCGGCGCAGGATACCCTGGACCAAAACTGCGTACCGGCGACCAGACCCGCTGAGCAGGCACCATACGCCCTGGCTCGATGCCCGCACTCGCATGACACTCTCGGGGGGCTGTCCTATAGCGCACCGGGCTATGGACACGTACTGGCGACACCGTGCGCTTAACCGCATAACACGGTGCCTGCCCAGTATCGCGCTGCTTATAATAAGCACGAGGGGTGAGCGCAGGTCTGCTACCTGGCTTAGCTCCACCCCTCGTGTGCCCCCCCCCCAAAAAAAATTGGGGCTGTCTCTCGTACCTGTCGCACTGCCGTGCTGCCTCCTCATATCGCCGCCGCTCAGCTTTCGCTGCCTCCAGCTCTGCTTTGGGGCGGCGATATTCCCCAGCCTGTGCCCAGGGTCCCTCTCCGTTCAGTATCTCCTCCCATGTCCAGGAGTCCTGTGATACCGGCCGCTGTTGTTGTTGCTGCTGCTGCTGCTGTCGTCGCTGTTTTCTACCACGCCGCTTGGTCCTTGGTTGGTGGGTGATTCTGTCACGGTCGTCCTCCTCTTCGTCTGAAGAGGAGAGGCGAGAAGGATCAGAGGACCAATATGCGGCGTGGTAAGTGTCCATGGTGAATCTTTAATAAAGAAAGACTGAACACTATGCAAAAGAGTAACGAAAACAATAAACCAAATACGACCGTGAAGCTACAAAATGAGACCTGTGCTGACACAAGCCACTAACATAGACAATCACCCACAAACAAAGCGTGCAACCCAGGCTACCTAAGTATGATTCTCAATCAGAGACAACTAATGACACCTGCCTCTGATTGAGAACCATACTAGGCCGAAAACATAGAACTGCCCCAAAACATAGAAAAACAAACATAGACTGCCCACCCAACTCACGCCCTGACCATACTAAATAAATACACAACAGAAATAAAGGTCAGAACGTGACAAACGGGCTCGGGAGAGGCAAAGGTCAAGTCATGCGTCCTCCGTAATATGACCTGCCAAGCCGCTTGTTTAACACCCGCTTGTTTAACACCCGCTTGTTTAACCTGGAAGCCAGCAGCCCCAATGTGTAGGAGGGAACACCGTTCATCTGACAACTGAAGTCAGGCCGCAGGCGCCCGGCCCATTAGAAGGAGTCGCTAAAGCTCGATGAGCCAAGTAAAGCCCGCCGGCCAAACCCTCCCCTATACAGGATGACGCTGGGCCAATTGTGACTCACCACCTGGATTCGGTCTTATGTAGCAACATTTGAATGTCTGTTTTTCACATTGGATAAAAGTAGAGACTCGGACCTACAAAGTGGTATATCATACACGGCATTTGAGGAAACAATGGGAAAGTAATTCTGCTATGAAAGTTGATCAACTTGTAAACTCACTTTTGAGAAAACTGTCAATGTTTTGGTACTACTATTGGAGAGCCCTTCTTTGTCTACACCCATTCAGCAATGTTCACACCCTCTTAAGCCTTAGCCCCACCCATCTCTTTAAGTGTTGATCCAACCCTTCTGTACTAAGTTGCCAGCTACTTCCAGACATCTAAGAGAGAGAACAGCTCACTGAACATTGCTCGCCCTAGTCAGATTGTCTGTTAGTAAATTCAGAGCGTTTCGCGTTCAGAGCGCACATTGGATGCTCTCTACAATAAGTAGGGTGGTTCCGAAAGCTCTGACCTCACAACTACAGTCAAGCACCCAAGCTAACTGGCTAACATTGGCTAGCTACTTAGACATAAAATGAGAGAACACCTGTGTCTGACCACTTTACTTGCTCTCACAGAGCTGGTTAGGCTTTTTTCATGTTATCCAGAATGCCTACTTTCCTGAATTGTGTCACAATTGTGCACCGCCCACCGCACAGTTTTTTCCAACTGTTTTCAAAACGGTCTCCTTTTTTTCAAAACTCTACACACTATTCCCAAAACTGCACACACAAAATGCAAAATGCCTCACATCTCCTTCAAAATGTAACACTACATTCAAAATGCCATAAACACATGTCAGAATGAAGCATTTGCATCAAATGGCAAACACTGCTTTCATAATAGTACATTTTTGGATATACCATGTAAACACTGTTGATCTAAATCTAAAGCTCTTTGGTCTTTCATAGGCTTATATCTACATATCAATACAATGTTCTACAGTGAAAGTAATCTGCTGAGAGGGGTAACAAGTACACTGTAAACACCAATGCAATGTAGAAACAGAAAATATTTATTCGGCCAAACATTACTGTTGTATACAGTAACATACAACAAAACCATAAACATATGTAAACCAAAAGTATATTCTTTAGAATACAGTAAAGAACACAATTGTGTGTGTGGGGTCCCAGGGGGACAGTCCAGGAATTGGTAGGGGGGGCAGTCACCAGTGCTAAGCTACCCTTCATCTCTTCTCCGGCCTGGGTCTGGCCACAATACTTCGTCCACATCACAAGATACGTTTTCTCTTGCCAAACATCAAGGGAAGTATCTCCTAGCATGGCATATCCAACCTTGGACAGAGGCAACCTCTATGTCCCAACGCATCCTCCATTGCCTGGTAAAGTGGCATGCAGGCATAGGGTTGGCGATCATACACTTTCCAGCGCCAGGCTGAGAATAATTCCTCTTTGGGATTTAGAAAAGGTGAATATGGGGGTAGGTACAAAACTACAACTTGTGGATGGGTGGCAAACCAGTTTTGGACCAGAACAGCCTGGTGAAAACTAACATTGTCCCATAAAACCACAAATCTAGCAGGCTCCTGATCTGGATCAGGGACAAGCATTGTGTAAATTGCATCCAGAAAAGTGAGCATATGGCCGGTGTTGTACGGACCCAGTGTGGCATTGTGATCGAGGACCCCGTTTTGAGTGATGGCAACACACATAGTTATATTACCCCCACGCTGTCCAGGGACATCGGTAATGGCCCTCTGTCCTATTACATTTCTTCCGCGGTGCCTGGTTTTGGTGAGGTTGTATCCAACCTCATCCACATAAATAAATGAATGGCGAATTACATGGGCATCCAGCTCCAATACTCTCTGTAACAGACAAAAGGATATACAGATGAGTAAATATGGTATGTCTGAAGTACTGGAAGTAGTGTTGCATACATACCTCTACAAAGTCATGTCGCATATTCTTGACTGTCAGAGTTTCTCTCAAATGGCACCTTGTAAAGTTGTTTCATCGTCACTCGGTGCCGTTGGAGGATGTGTTGTATGGTCGACAGGCTTACAGCATTGATGTTAAATATGGTGTCATTATTCAAGATAAGCTCTCTTATCTCGCAAATCCTAATTGCATTGTTGGCCAAAACCATATTTTTAATTGCAGTCTCTTGTACATCTGTAAACAAGTGTCCTCGTCCTCCATGATGTCTTTGCCTTTCCACTCTGTAAAGAATTCAAACACAGTATGTGTTCAGCATAGGAACTGTAAACAATGTAAAAAAAAATATGTAGTACAGCATGAAAACCAACCTCATTCATTCAATGCAGTAAATGGATGGCTTAGAGTTACAAATGTTTATGCAATACTATGCAGTCATACGTGTTTTACAGTACATTACTGTAATGCTAAAATAGTCATTAGATAGTTGCATACCTGTTCACATTTCTGAAGGTTCGAATTATGGACGCCACTGTAAATCGACTCAAGTTGGGCCGGACTCTCAGTCTAGCTTCTCTCATGGTCAAACCGTGGTTGATCACATGATCAACAAGTGTTGCCCTAATCTCATTAGAGATGGCTCTCCTTCCTTCTCTTCTTTGCCCTCGTCCTCTTCTTCCTCTTCCTCTTCCTCTCCCTCCTACTCCTCTTGCTCTCTGTCCATTGTTGGCATCTATTGTTCAAAACAGGTAATCTGACCTTTGACCTATTTATAGGCCTATACTACAGTAAAGCAGTGATTGGTTAGTGATCAGTTAAGCTATTAGTGTTTGCACATGTGAGGTGTGTGTGACCTGGTGAATAAGTGTAGCATTTTGATTGGTTGTGTTTGGAAAAGGAAAGCAAGTCACTTCCTGTTAGATTTTTGTGTTTTAGGTAGAGAATTGTGTGTAGTGTTTTGAAAAAAGTGTTTCATGCAATTGACAACTGAGTCAAAGGCTGAGAAATAGCTTATGGTTTTGGATATTTGGTGTGTAGTTTAGCACTTTGAGTGAGAGGTTTCAAAAATCGTGTGACATGAAAAGATTTTGTGTGTAAGCAGTTGGAAAAAACTGTAAATGGGTTGTGGGGCCAGTGAGGAGGCCTTTTGTTTGTTTTACTTACATTTTTTATTGGTGAAACAACGACATCATTGTTATAGTATACAAACACACTCACACTTAGTTATGTTGTGGAGATGAGGCACTAGCATTCATGCCTCAGTTTCAGAGAGAAAAACAAACACCTCAACCCTCTGGAGAGCAAACCTGAATCTGCCTCACATGCTCTTTGAACACACACACTGCTCTTCCCTCATAACTACCTGTTTTTCAACACAATAGAGCACTGCAGTAGTGTTTGTGTGTTAATGTGTGTATGTGTGCGACAGGGAAAGAGAAACAGAGAGAGAGAGAGTGTGTGTGTGTGTGTGTGTGTGTGTGTGTGTGTGTGTGTGTGTGTGTGTGTGTGTGTGTGTGTGTGTGTGTGTGTGTGTGTGTGTGTGTGTGTGTGTGTGCGTGCGTGCGTGCGTGCATGCGTATGTGCATTCTTGCCTTGCAGTTTGATTAAATCCGCAGGGGTGCTCTGCTTGTGTCACAATTACATTCAGATAGAGATCCTGGTCCCTCGTCCCCATACTATTACTTTACTAGTAATGTACAGAGACACGGCTCTGAAACTACTCTTAATCCTCCCCCCTAATACACTATATATATAAAAGTATTTGGACACCCCTTCAAATAAGTGGATTTGGCAAATTTAAGCCACACCCGTTGCTGACGTGTATAAAGTCAAGCACACAGCCATGCCATCTCCATAGACAAACATTGGCAGTAGATTGGCCAACGTGGCATCTTCATAGGATGCCACCTTTCCAACAAGTCAGTTTGTAAAATGTTTGCCCTGCTAGAGCTGCCCCAGTCAACTGTAAGTTCTGCTATTGTGAAGTAAAAACCTCTAGGAGCAGCAACGGCTCAGCCGTGAGGTGGTAGGCCACACAAGCACACAGAATGGGATCGCCGAGTGTTGAAGCGTGTAGCATATAAACAGTCCTCAGTTGCAACACTCACTACCGACTTACAAACTCCCTCTGGAAGCATTATCAGCATTTGTCGGCAGCTTCATGAAATGGGTTTCCATGGCCGAGCAGCCTCACACAAGACTAGGATCATCATACACAATGCCAAGTGTCGGCTGGAGTGGTGGAAAGCTCGCCGCCATTGAACTCTGGTGCAGTGGAAAAGTGTTCTCTGTAATGATGAATCTGGCAGTCCGACGGTCAAATCTGGGTTTGACGGACGCCAAGAGAACGCTACCTGCACCCGTGCACAAAGCGAGGTCCATACAGAAATGGTTTGTCGAGATCGCAGTGGAAAAACTTGACTGGCCTACACAGATCCCTGACCTCAACCCCATCGATCACCTTGGAATGAATTGGAATGCAGACTGAAAAAGGCCTAATCGCCCAACATCAGTTCCCGACCTCACTAATGCTCATGGCTGAATGGAAGCAATGTTCCAACATCTCGTGGAAAGCCTTCCCAGAAGAGTGGAGGCTGTTATAGCAGCAAAGAGGGGACCAACTCCATATTAATGTCCATGATTTGGACAAGCAGTTTTCCACATACTTTTGGTCATGTAGTGCATCTGTCTCTCAAACCGCTTTCGCACTCTGATATGTGTTTAAATACAGTATGTCAGGTCTACATGGGGACAGTGTTGAGTGCAATATGTATGTACATATAACTAATATACTATCTGTGTACCGTATACATGTATATGTGTCAAGTAATTTTGTAATCAATGTTCATAAATTCCAATTATCTTTATCTGTGATATCCAGAGGTTGTAAAGTTCTGATCTTAAATAAAACAGACAGAATTCCCAGCTCACAATTGATCAGATCCAAATTTATTTGCGAGAGCTCTCAAGTTTTTACAAATACATTCCTTTTTATACCATCCTAAACTACGCACATACATACACACCGACATAGGGATTTTCTCATGAGTCTCACCACAGTTTATAACCCCTCAGCTGACAGTTCCAGGCTCCACCAGACACTAGAACACTGGAGGAGCTCTCCCTGTGCTCTCTTATCTCCACAGATTTACATCCCGGTCGGTTCCAACATAGGTTAATGCTCTCCTCCGTTCTCTTTCTACCCCCACATACATTCCTTTCTTCCTAGGTACATGCCAAATAACCGCTTCCTAATGAACAAACATTATTTAATACTACAAGAAAGACAGGGTAGAATTATTGCCAGTTATAGCGCAGTATACCTCATTTAGTCATTATTGATAAAAAATCCCATAACACTCTTTCCATGATGTAACAATGTGCGTTGAGAGTCGGGAACCAAGTTCAGGGAGTGAGTGTTTTAATAAAATAAACAGAACAAACCAAAGGGAGTGATATATTTAGGGAAGGTAATCAGGGTAGTGATGGAGTCCAGGTGAGTCTGACGACGTGCAGGTGCACGTAACGATGGTGACAGGTGTGTGCCATACCGAGCAGCCTGGTGGCCTAGAGGCCAGAGAAGGAGCACACGTGACACATGACATAGACAGACCAGATGAATCAAGGTGGAAGCTATGATCCCTTATTGATGTATGCCATCTGTTAAATCCCATTTAATCAATGTCAATCAGGAGACAGGTTATAGAAGGATCTTTAAGCCTTTTGACAATTGAGACATGAATTGTGTATGCGTGCCATTCAGAGAGTGAATGGGCAAGACTAAATATTTAAATTCCTTTGAATGGGGTATGGTAGTAGGTGCCAGGCACACCGGTTTGAGTGTGTCAACAACTGCAAAGTGTGTATCAAGAATGGTCCACCACCCAAAGGACATGCAGCCAACTTGACACAACTGTGGGAAGCATTGGAGTCAACATGGGCCAGCATCTCTGTGGAAAGCTTTTGACACCTTGTAGAGTCCATGCCTTGACAAATTGAGGGTGTTATGAGGGCAAAAGAGGGTACAACTCATTTTTAGGAAGGTGTTCCTAATGTTTTGTACACTCAATGTATATCTGCAGGTATATAAATCTAGTTCATATATTACCTACTTACTTAGGCCTTTGTTTCCTTAGGCCATCAATGAATCTCCTCCATCCCTTTCAGTCTTGTACCCTCCGATCCATGTGTTTCCATATTGTTGATTAACAGTATGTGTATAAATATGTCAGGTGTATCTGCATTTGTGTATATATTGCTGGAATACAGTACCAATCAAACGTTTGGACACACCTAGTCATTCAAGGATAATTCTTTATTTTGACTATTTTCTACATTGTAGAATAATAGCGAAGATATCAAAACTATGAAATAACACATATGGAATCATGTAGTAACCAAAAAAGTGCAAAACAAATCAAAATATATTTTAGATTTTAGATTCTTCAAAGTAGCCACCCTTGATGACAGCTTTGCACACTCTTGGCATTCCTTCAACCAACTTCACCTGGAATGCTTTTCCAACAGTCTTGAAGGAGTTCCCACATATGCTGAGCACTTGTTGGATGCTTTTCCTTCACTCTGCAGTCCAACGCAAATTTGGACTCATCAGACCAAAGGACACATATCCACCGGTCTAATGTCCATTGCTTGTGTTTCTTGGCCCAAGCTAGTCTCTTATTATTATTGGTGTCCTTTAGTAGTGGTTTCTTTGCAGCAATTTGACCATTTTGCCCTGTTTATCAAAAGTGTTGGAAAAACTGACTGGCTTTCTTGATGTCTATAGTATTCTCTCTGGTATGCAATCTGGTTTCCGCTCAGGTTATGGATGTGTCACTGCAACCTTAAAGTTCCTCAATGATGTCACCATTGCCCTTGATTCTAAGCAATGTTGTGCTGCTATTTTTATTGACTTGGCCAAAGCTTTTGATATGGTAGACCATTATATTATTGTGGGCCGGCTAAGGAGTATTGGTGTCGCTGAAGGGTCTTTGTTCTGGAATGATAACTACCTCTCTCAAAGAGTGCAGTGTATAAAGTCAGAAAATCTTCTGTCTCAGCCACTGCCTGTCACCAAGCGAGCACCCCAAGGCTCAATCTTAGGCCCCACGCTCTTCTCAATTTACATCTTCAACATAGCTCAGGTATTAGGAAGCTCTCTCATCCATTTATATGCAGATGATACAGTCTTATACTCAGCTGGCCCCTCCCTCAAATGTTGTGTTAAATACTCTACAACAAAGTTTTCTTAGTGTCCAACAAGCTTTCTCTACCCTTTCTGAACAGAACCCTGTTCTGAACACCTCCAAAACAAAGGTCATGCAGTTTCGTAAGAAGAATGCCCCTCTCTCCACTGGTGTGATTACTACCCTACTACCCATGCTAGATTACGGCGGCATAATTTATAGATCGGTAGGTAAGGATGCTCTCGAGTGGCTAGATGTTCTTTACCATTCGGCCATCAGATTTGCCACCAATGCTCCTTATAGGACACATCACTGCTCTGTAAACTGATCATATCTGTATACCCATCTCAGGACCCACTGGTTGATGCTTATTTATAAAACCCTCTTAGGCCTCCCTCCCCCCTATCTGAAATATCTACTGTAGCCCTCATCCTCCACATACAACACCCGTTCTGACAGTCACATTCTGTTAAAGGTCCCCAAAGCACACACATTCCTAGGCCACTCATCTGTTCAGTTCGCTGCAGCTAGCGACTGGAACGAACTGCAACAAAATACTCAAACTGGACAGTTTTATCTCGATCTCTTCATTCAAAGACTCAATCATGGACCCTCTTACTGACAGTTTTGGCTGCTTTGTGTGATGTATTGTTGTCTCTAACTTCCTGCCCTTTGTGCTGTTGTCTGTGCCCAATAATGTTTGTACCATGTTTTGTGCTGCTACAATGTTGTGTTGCTACCATGTTTTGTCATGTTATGTTGCTACCATGCTGTGTTGTCATGTTTGCTACCTTGCTATGTTGTTGTCTTTAGATCTATGTTTATGTAGTGTTGTGTTGTCTGTCTTGTTGTGATGTGTGTTTTGTCCTATATTTATATTTCATTTATTTTTGTATTTTTAATCCGAGGCCTTTTGCCAATTGGCAGGCCGTCATTGTATATAAGAATTTGTACTTAACTGACTTGCCTAGTTAAATAAAGGTTAAATAAAATAAAATAAAATATTGGCTTGATTCACGCTCCTCTGAACAGTTGATGTTGCTTGAACTTTGTGAAGAATTTATTTGGCCTGCAATTTCTGATGTGCAGTTAACTCTAATGAACCTATCATCTGCAGCAGAGGTAACTCTGGGTCTTCCATTCCTGTGGTGGTCATCATGAGAGCCAGTTTCATCATAGCGCTTGATGGTTTTTGCGACTGCACTTGTAGAAACTTTCAAAGTTCTTGATATTTTCTGGATTGACTGACCTTCATGTCTTAAAGTAATGGACTGTTTGTCTTTGCTTATTAGAGCTGTTCTTGCCATAAGATGGACTTGGTCTTTTACCGAATAGGGCTAGAGTCACGATAATGAAACACTTTAAAAGTGTTACATTATGAGGAAGCGAAACACCCCACTTGCTGGTTCAATTGAAGTAAATTAACTAAGTAGACCAGACCCAGCTGCTATCACATTAGGGTTTAGAGCCATCACTTTAGGTACACAGGAACTGACAGTTTCCCCCCTAATGGTAAACATCCTGCATGAACTTATCATTCATCTTTGGTCACCACCTTTCAAAGCATGTTGCGTTATGGGGACAAAATGCAGCTGCTCAAACACAGCCATTTGCTTAGTATGGTCAGATGTTGAATATCAGTTCTACCCGCTTAAAATTGCAGATAAATATTGCCATAGATGCTGGATAATAGGATGCCTCCGGTTTAATGTTCTCCTTTGGGCAAGAGTTTGTATATTACTCATTGACATATTGCTGGTGGATGTGTTATTCTCAGATTTCCTGGTGTTAATTTTATCTGCTATAGGGTGCATGACAGTGTATGGTATATTGGCCACACAACTGAAAGACTGGTATGGCATTGCCAATTACTGAACATTACCCAACAGCTTAACTTGATTGGACTTAGATTTATTTGGTTGATTACATGTTTAAAAGGTTACAGCCTGACTGCTTGTTCTCCAGCAGTACTCGTCTGTAGTCGGGAAGTCCAGGGCCCCCCCCCCAGTTGATCACGTTTCCAGAGGTGAAGTTTGTCTGGTTAGTCTACCTCTGTATCTCACAGGGAGACAGCATGTTGTCATCCGTCAGCAGGCCAACGAACGACTGCTGCCCGGCGAAAAGCCTAGCAAACTCAGCCTGCTCCTGAAACGTGTTCAGTAATAGAATGCCTTCTTGTTTATGGGCTCCCAAATGGAACAGCACTCTAAGGCACTGCATCTCAGCACAAGAGGTGTCCCTGGTTCAAATCCAGGCTGTATCACATCTGGTGTGATGTGGGTGGGGCATGGGTTTGGCTATCATTGTAAATAAGAATTTGTTCTTAACTGACTTGCCTAGTGAAATAAAGGTTACATTAAAATAAGTGTTATTTTCAGTGTTTAATGCTTTATTTCATTAGAGCATTACCTTGTGGCCAAAAGTAACACTCTATAGGGAATAGAGTCTTGAAGATGACAAAAGTAGGTGTGGCGAGGGAGAACAGGATGTGGTTCCTTCTGAGATCCATGAAAAACCTGGAGACACATTTTTTTTATTTTATTTTTTTTTATTTTACCTTTATTTAACCAGGCAAGTCAGTTAAGAACAAATTCTTATTTTCAATGACGGCCTGGGAACAGTGGGTTAACTGCCTGTTCAGGGGCAGAACGACAGATTTGTACCTTGTCAGCTCGGGGGTTTGAACTCACAACCTTCCGGTTACTAGTCCAACGCTCTAACCACTAGGCTACCCTGCCGCCCCGGGGACAGGAAGAAACATGGTGAGAAATGGTTATGGTTCATGCGTCATACAATTGGCAAAAAAAAACAAAAAAAAATCATACCATCCATTTGTTTTAATATATTGAACATTAGTCAAAAAAAATTAGGTTTGGTTTCAGTGTGTGAGTTCTCTAGAGGTCATTAGTTTCACATGAGCTGTGTTGGTCTCTTGTGGAAAGGTCAACATTTTACCTGAGAGTTATACAGAAAGATTCTGAACAAGTTTTTCCTGATCAAAACATCTTTAATTTTTTAATCACCTTTAGTCTATGTACATACACACACAAACTTGGAAAAACTGCTAAAGTTTTACTCTAGCAAGAGTTCAAATAACAAACAAAAGCCCCAACATTACAAAATAAGTTTGTATTATTTACTGTCACATTTCATTACTGTTATCAGTGATTATCTTACCACAAGCACTAGTAGGAATTTCTCCATTGGGTAAGGATAATTGTAATTAACGTCAATGAACTGTTTCTATTACAGTGTCATGCACTGCAGAACAGAGAGGAGGAATATTAGTTTGGTCAGGTATAAGTAGTAATGACAGTGGTGATTAAGGAGAGTGAGGACAGGTGTGGAGGCTGATTGGCAATGAGTAGCAGCTGGTGCACGTTGAGGTAATAGAGGATCTGCGTTCAAGGCAGATAGTTGAGAGTTATGTTCAAGTCTGGTCCATAGAGTTAGTTAGAGGACCCATCTTTGTATGTTTCAGTGTGGTGTCTGTGAGAACAAGGACAGTGCCATTGATGCCATCTCATTTTTAAAGTTGTACATTTTCTTCTTCTTTTGTATTTGAAAAAAGCATAAAGCTAATATTGGTGGTGGAAGCCCCCGATGACAATGTCCATACAAAAATGGTTTATATCCATGATGAGTCCTATATGTTCACTATTAACTCCATCAATTACCTTTTTCTGTTGCATAGCCTGCCCTGTACGCTATCAATCTTCTATTTGCCGTAGAACCGGTGCACATCTGTAATGAGTTCACCCTTCCCAAATCCTAACTTTTTAAACACTACGGCAAAAAATGCTAAACTGACTTCAGTGCCTAGGATACACTTCGTCCTGCACATGGGGATATATTGTTTCTCTGTAGATGGATAACAGACACAGGTACTCCCTGGATGAAGTGAATGGTTTTCCTGGAGGCATACGGTGTCTGCGTCCCAAATCGCGTGTGGGGGGGGGGGGGGGGGGGGGTTCTTCTGTAGTTCTTCTGACTGCCATGGAAGTGTCTAGTCTTCAGAGGTGTACGGATAATCAAATAATAATTATTAGGAGCAAAACTAGGGTACTTGATGCTGTGAAAGTAGTGCACTATATAGGGAATAGGGTGTCATTTGGTACACACACTATATCAGTCTCTCATCCTGTTTCTCTGAAGGCAGAGGAAATTAACAGCTATCCTCGGGTGTGATAGATAGTTTTGACAAACATGGACAGAGCTTTTCTGTTTCCTGAGAGTTGCCGTGTCTGAATAGCCATACTAGCATACTACATGCTTAAACTGCTAACAATGTACTCATCTTCGTATACTATTTAACAAGCACCCTTTAGTAAAAAGCATGCAGTTTGCCATAGCCGCAACAAAGCAGTAGCGGCTCTTTACTGGCTTAGTAAGTGGGGCGGGGTTGAGTGCGGGTGGATTTTTCCAAATTCAACAGACATCCATCCCTGATAATAACTCATTTCCAATTTGATTAATTCATCTAACCTCTGAATAGAATAGGAATGGAGTTATAGGCCTATTCAGGCTGGTTTAGGCAGACTATCACATTCAATATGTACTGTAGTCTATATACATGTAGCCCTTTATCCCATTTAAAAAGGACTGAAGAGAGAAACAGATAATTATGTCCCATTTCAACATATTCATTAATGAAACCAAAGTGTATATATAAATTAAATAATATCCTAGTACACACACCAAAACTTTTCAAATGTTAAAATCAAAAGGCTAGTGCACAGACAATCGTGGACAGTTGGGTGCATGGTCAATTCAGATCCGCTGGAGAGCAACATAATAAATTAAAGCACTGGGAAGGAGATCAGAATGACTGCTGAGGCTAAATCCACGAGTTTGGGAAACCCTGGCCTAGCCTACAAAACTAAAACAATCCATATGTTCAAATCAAAAGGCCTGATTAACATGACATCAGTAATGCAGCCACATCCCGAGTCCCTGGTGCAGACACATTCAGAAATCAAAAGAGGGTTTAGTGTTCAGTTTAAAAGCTCTGACGAAAACCAAGAGAACAAAACACACTTTTCAATGAGAAAACAGAAATCCACTTTAGGTTAAAAAAATACTTTTGTTTTCAAAGATGTACGCAAAAGGCTACTCGTTATCATTTTCAGGATATTTTTTTAGTTAGCCTACATTTGAACAACACCGCAGAAGCTTTGCTTTCGTCATCTTCCCAATTATGTAGCCTAGATTTGTCGTTTGGTTTCTTGAAGAGAACTAGGGCCAATCATTCGCAGCCCACCTCCAATACACTGAGGAAAAGTGTGCATCGAATTCTACTAGATGAAGACCCGAAATGAGTATAACATCCTGGCATTTAAACTATACTTGATTTCCAAAAATCCACACACTGTAAAACATATTTTTGCACACTGAGAATATGCCATGCGCGATTGCGTAGCTTCCCACTATTCGTAGATTTTTTAATTAGTATGACACACGCGCACATAAACAAACACACCCACACAATCACATGCCTGCACACACCATCTTGGTTGTCCATCGAAGACAATGATGACGGTGCTCCCCTTGGGGACGGGGATGGGGGGAGGGGTGGGTTTAACCTTTTGGTGCTCGTGTCACTTCATCTGGCTGTGGAGACCGATGCTAGCTGTGTTGGAAGTCAGATTGCATTATCCCAGCTGCATATTGGGGTGCGTCTCTGTGTGCGTCTGTTGCATCTCCTTTGTAAGATAGTGTCTTCCAGGTGCTGAACCCCTCTGGCACAGGTATACTGCCAGGTGCACCTGACCAGTGCTAGGGTTTCCAGGTTGGAGCGATTTAAGTCACAGCGCTTCAGCAGGTCCTTGCTGTGGTGTTTGAAGTATTTTTTCTGACCTCTAGAAGAGCATTTGGCTGCATCGAGTTGGCGCTAGAGAACTCAGCGGGGGAGGCAGTGACCAGGCATGCACATCACGTGGCCGAGCCAGTGAAGGTGTCATTTAACCTAAATAGTGTGGGAGCATTTAGGGGACAGGGCACCACCGAGGTTGATGAAATGGGGTACCGTTTTGAGTGGGGGATGTAGATGAGACTTGAGCAATTATTTCTGTTTTCTGTTCTGGGTATTGACTTGGAGGCCGACAGAGAGGTAGAAGGAGGAGAGCAGAGGTGTGTTCAACAAGGATTTGGTTTGTGAACGTTCATTGCAAACTATGTTTGTTATCAACAGAGTTTGTTGAACGTTTTTAATGTTACATTTCTGTTAGTGTCTGTTGGCAAAACTGAAGTGGATGTAGCAAGAGGAGCAGCTGTGCTTGCTGGAGCAATTGTGGAAGATTTTTTTAGATTTTGTTCCCGATCCTATTGAAGCTGTCACGGCCTGACCTGTTTCACCTGTTTTTGTGATTTTCTCCACCCACCTCCAGGTGTCTCCTGTTTTCCCCATTAGTCCCCGGTTTATTTTTCCCTGTGTTTCCAGTCTCTCTGTGCCAATTTGTCTTGTTTTACCAAGTCAACCAGCGTTTCTCCTAGCTTCTGTTTTTCCCCAAGCCCTTCTGGTTTTGACCCTTGCCTGTCCTGACGCCGAATCCACCTGCCTGACCACTCTGCCTGTTCTGACCTCGAGCCTGCCAATCCCCTGGTACTGTTTGGACTCTGACCTGGTTTATGAACTCTCGCCTGTCCCCGATCTGCCTTTTGCCCACCCCCTTTTGGTATAATAAATATCGGAGCTCAACCATCTGCCTCCTGTGTCTGCATTTGGGTCTTGCCTTGTGCCCTTATAGTACAAACCGGCCCTGACAGACCCAGCAGACTGGGACCAGTTATGTCACGCTGTCTCCTTGCAGGGAGCCACCATTGGGAGGCATGAGGAGCTACTGCTGGACATTTTGGAAGGGCTTCGTTCCCTGATGGAACGCCACGGCCAAGGGTTCAAGGCTATAATGGAGCAAATCAGTGAGTTAGCTCATAGGCAGCCCACCACCTCTGAGACCTCCCAACTACCCAGTACCTATTCTACTACTAGTGGACTTGTTCAACCTACCCCGGCTCCCTGAAAACTCTGCTTACCTCCTCCGGACCATTATGCAGGTGATCCTGGAATCTGCCGGGTGTTCCTTTCCCAGTGCTCCCTCATTTTCGAAATCCAGCACTCTTCGTTCCTGTCGGACCAATCGACGATGGCGTATTTAATCATGCTAATGTCCGGAAGGGCGCTCTTCTGGGCAACGGCTGTGTGGGAGCAGCAATCCCCTGTGTGCCATAGCCTGGAAGAATTCATGGCAGAAGTGAGGAAGGTTTTCGATTCTCTGGTTCCCGGGAGGGAGGCGGCTCAAACTACTGCAGGTTCATCAGAACTCCCGTAATGTGTCGCAGATTACGCAGTAGATTTTCTCACATTGGCCGCCGAGAATTCCTCGAATCCGGAGGCTCTGTTTGACACCTTTCTCCACAGACTGTCGGAGGGGACAAAGGATGAGCTTGCAGCTTGGGAAATACGACGGGACCTCGATTCCTTCATCGCCCTGGCAATTTAGGATTAATGGGCACCTACGAGACCGGCGGTGTGAGATGAGGTCGGGTCTCCGGAACACTCGTTCGTCTGCTGATGCTGGCGCCCATCCGAAGGAATCTGGAAATCCCCAAAGTTGGTATTCTTGAGGAGAGCCAAAAACACCCGAGGGGTGAGTTGGATACTCCTGAGTCCATGCAACTGGGAAGAGCTAGGTTATCGGTTGGAGAATGCTCAAGTAGGCTGAATTAGGTATTCCCATCAACTTCTCTCTGTCCCCATGGATGCAAGGCAACTGGATGGCCGCTCTATTGGAAGAGTCACCTATAGCACTGTGCCCGTCCATATACGGGTATCAGGAAACCACAGTGAGACTATACCCTGTGTGTTCCTCCTCATCAATTTTTTTAATTTTTGTAATTGGAAAAAAAGAAAATACGATTTTTTTAAAATATATTATTTTATTATTGTCATTATTATTATTATTTGTATATGTATATTTTTTTACGGATACACAAAGGAGATGAGTGGAAGACAGCCTTTAACTTCTTGGCGCACCCATCCCGTTAGCGGGATAATTCCGTCAACATCCGCTGAATTGCAGAGCGCCAAATTCAAATTAAATTGCTAAAAATATTAAATTTTCATGAAAACACAAGTGCAATATAGCAAATCACAGTTTAGCTTGTTGTTAACCTCTTTGATCTCTAGGGGCGCTATTTCATTTTTGGATAAAAAACGTTCCCGTTTTAAGCGCGATATTTTGTCACGAAAAGATGCTCGACTATGCATATTCTTGACAGTTTTTGAAAGAAAACACTCTGAAGTTTCAGAATCTGCAAAGATATTGTCTGTAAGTGCCCCAGAACTCATTCTACAGGCGAAACCAAGATGATGCGTCAACCAGGAAATGAGCAGAATTTCTGAAGCTCTGTTTTCCATTGTCTCCTTATATGGCTGTGATTGCGCAAGGAATGAGCCTACACTTTCTGTCGTTCCCCCAATGTGTTAGCAGCATTGTGACGTATTTGTAGGCATATCATTGGAAGATTGACCATAAGAGTCTACATTTTCCAAGTGTCCGCCTGGTGTCCCTGCGTCGAAATTGGAGCGTAAAGCCAGGTGCAATTATTTTTCCATTTGAGAGCAAGGAGAAACCAGGCTTCCACGAAGGATATATCATTGAAGAGATATGTGGAAAAACACCTTGAGGATTGATTCTAAACCACGTTTGCCATGTTTCAGTCGATATTATGGAGTTAATTTGGAAAAAAGTTTGTGTTTTGAGGGCTGAATTTTCGTTTTTTTTTTTTTTTTTTTTTTTTTTTTTTTTTTGGTAGCCAAATGTGATGTACAAAACGGAGCTATTTCTAATACACAAATAATCTTTTTGGAAAAACTGAGCATCTGCTATCTAACTGAGAGTCTCCTCATTGAAAACATCAGAAGTTCTTCAAAGGTAAGTTATTTTATTTGAAGGCTTTACTTGTTTTTGTGATAGTTGCCTGCTAAATGCTAACGCTAATGCTAACGCTAAATGCTACGCTAGCTAGCTACTGTTACACAAATGATTGTTTTCCTATGGTTGAAAAGCATATTTTGAAAATCTGAGATGACAGTGTTGTTAACAAAAGGCTAAGCTTGAGAGATAGCATATTTATTTCATTTCATTTGCGATTTTCATGAATAGTTAACGTTGCGTTATGGTAATGAGCTTAGGTCTATAAATAGAATCCCGGATCCGGGTTTGGTCGTCGCAACAGGTTAATCCACCTGGCGTGTCAGATTTCAAAAAAGCTTTTCGGCGAAAGCTATCCAAGCGTTTATGTTAGGACACCTCTCTCAGCAGACAAAACATTACAAACAGCTAGCAGCAAAGTAGACTGGTCACGAAAGTCAGAAAAGCAATAAAATGAATCGCTTACTTTTGATGATCTTCCGATGCTTGCACTCACGAGACTCCCAGTTACACAATAAATGTTCCGTTTGTTCCATAAAGATGATTTTTAAATCCAAAAACCTCCATTTGGTTGGCGCGTTATGTTCAGAAATCCACAGGCTCGAGCGGTCACGACGGGGCAGAGGATAATTCCAAAAAGTATCCGTAAAGTTCGTAGAAACATGTCGAACGTTTTTTATAATCAATCCTCAGGTTGTTTTTACAATAAATAATTGATAATATTTAAACCGGACCGTAGCTTTTTGAACAGGAGTGAGAGAGAAAATGTCTGTTCCAAGCTGCTCACGTATGCAAAACTCTGCTGGCACCCAGCCATCCAATAACGCGATGTGATGTTTCTCGCTCATTTTTCAGAATAAATGCCTGAAACTATGTCTAAAGACTGTTCACACCACGTGGAAGCCATAGGAAAAGGAATCTGGTTGATATCCCTTTAAATGGAGGGAAGACATGCAATGGAACAGAGAAGTTTCAGGAAAAACACAACTCTCTGGTTGGATTTTCCTCAGGATTCGCCTGTAATATTTTGACAGTTTTGGAAACTTTAGAGTGTTTTCTATCCTAATCTGACAATTATATTCATATTCTAGATTCTGGGCCTGAGAAATATGCAGTTTCATTTGGGTATGTTTTTCATCCAAACATCAAAATACTGCCCCCTACACTCAAGAGGTTAACACAGCCAGTGGACATTATGAGTATCAGGTCATGCCGTTTGGACTCACCAACGCCCCCGCTGTCTTCCAGGCTGTGGTAAATGATGTGCTCCGGGACATGCTAAACTGTTTCGTGTTTGTCTACCTTGACGACATCCTGTTTTTTTCCAGGTCTGCCCAAGACCACATTCTTCATGTCAGAAAAGTCCTTCAGCGCCTCCTGGAGAACTAATTGTTTGTGAAAGCCGAGAAGTGTGAGTTCCACCGCTCTATAATCTCCTTTCTGGGATATGTCATCGCTGATGGAAATGTCCAAATGGATCCTGAAAAAGTGAAAGCAGTGGTAGTGGCCTGAATCTACATCCAGGGTGCAGTTACAACGTTTCCTGGGTTCGCTAACTTCTACCGCCATTTCATTCGGGGCTACGGCACCCTGGCGGTCCCCCTCTCGGCACTCACATCTCCCAAAGTACTATTCACATGGTCTCCAGCGGTCGACAGAGCCTTCTGATGTTTGAGTGGGGGCCCTGTCCCATCGATCTGCCCAGTACCAGAAGCTCCAACCCTGTGCCTTTCTGTCCCATCTTCTCAATCCTGCGGAGAGGAACTACGCCGTAAGCAACCGAGAACTCCTGGCGGTCAAGATGGCGTTGGAAGAGTGGGGGCACTGGCTGGAAGGATCAAAACAGCCATTCTTGGTCTGGACCCACCATAAGAATTTGGAATATCTCCATACAGCCCAGCGCCTTAACTTCAGGGCCGGTTGGCTTTATTGTTTACAGGATTCAACTTCACCACCCAGGGTCCAAAAATGTGAAGCCTGACGCCCTCTCCCACCTATACAGTTCCTCTGCCACACCCTCAGTCTCCGAAACGATTCTCCCTACCTCATGCCTTGCGGCTTCAGTGGATTAGGCTATCGAAACCTTGGTCCGCAAGGCACAACGTTCCCAGCCTGAACCTGAAGGGGCCCCGGCTAACCGGTTGTTTGTCCCTAACTCAGTCCGGTCCCAGGTCCTGAAATGGCCTCATTCCTCAATTCCTCCTGACATATCATCCAGGTTCCCGCCATACCCTAGCCTTCCTCCGACAACGTTTTTGGTAGCCCACAATGTTTCCTGACGTCTCTGCCTTCGTCACCAAGTGCACAGTGTGTGCTCAGAACAAGACTCCATGGTGAACTCCTTCTGGCCTCCTTCAGCCACAACCTGTCCCATAGCTCTCTGGACTTTGTCACTGGGCTCCCTCCGTCTGATGGCAACACAGTCATTCTGGTGGTAGTGGACCGGTTCTCCAAGACTGCCCATTTCAGCCCTCTCCCCAAACTTTCCTCTGCCAAAGAGACGGCCCAGCTTATGGTTCAGCACGTATTCCAGATCCGTGGACATGGTCTCTGACCGAGATCCTCAGTTCTCGTCTCAGTTCTGGAAGGCAAACAAACGGAGGTATTTTGGTATAAAAATTATCTTTATGGAACAAAAGGAACATTTGTTGTGTAACGGGGAGTCTCGTGAGTGAAAACATCCGAAGGTCATCAACTCCATTAATTGATTTGATTGCTTTTCTGATTTTTGTGACCTAGCTACTTAATGCTTAGTGTACATAATGTTTTGTTATGCTATCGATAAACTTACACAAACGCTTGGATTGCTTTCGCTGTAAAGCATAATTTCTAAATCTGAGACGACAGGTGTATTAACAAAAGGCTAACCACATTTTGCAATATTGCACTTGTGATTTCATGAATCTGAATATTTTTTTGTAATATTATTTGACTGTGGCGCTATGCTATTCAGCTGTTGCTGACGAAAATGATCCCGCTAACGGGATGGGTAGCGTCAAGAAGTTAAAGATCCTCTGCACTGTAAACCTTGGTAAGCTGCCTGTCAATAGGCTACTGATGCCATCTACTGGCAAATGTTGCATTGCAATTGTGCAGTAAATCATCAACCCCAGTGAATAACAGATTACTCAAGATTGGTTAGTGTTCTCAGCTGAAAGACAGAGCTAACAGATTCTTATTTTTCTTTGTTCCAGATACTGTGTGAGGACCTGGCTCCTCTAATGTCTCATAGAGGTGGACCCATTGAAAATAGGGTGTTGGCCTCTCTGTGGATGATGGCCAACCAGGAAACTTTCAGGGGCGTGGTGGACCAGTTCAACCTCAGTAAAGGAACATTGCATCACCACTTCCTTCAAGTGGTAACAGGCCTGTAGAGTGAAGTGAAGTGGAAGTGTGAAGTGAAGTAGCCTTCTGTGAAGTAAAGTGGCCTTCTGTAGAGCAGCTGCCAGTGGCTGCATTTGAGAGAAAGACGGGATTCCCTAGGGTGATTGGGTGTGTAGATGGCAATGTGGGTGCCATCAGGGGACCCTCCAACAACAGGGATGCCTACATAAGCAGAAAGAGCCATGCCAGCTTCCAACTCCAGGCAGTGTGCGACAGCCAGCTCATTTTTACAAACATCTACACAGGGAATGCTGGTTCTGTGCACGATGCCAGAGTGTACAGGACCAGCGACCTCAAGTCCCAACTGGAGACCAACCCAAGTCCATCTGCTCTGGGATTCTGCATACTCCCTGAGCGTGGACTTAATTGTCCCATTCAGAAACAACGGCCACCTTGAAGACGAACAAAAGCATTTCAACCAGGTCCACAGTTCAACACGTGGACACATTGAGAGGGTGTTTGGGATACTCAAGTGGAGGAGACTCCTACATTTGGACATGCGCCTTCTAAACAAAGTACCATGGGATTGCCAGTGCATGTGTTCTCCACAACATGGTCCTGATCCATGAAGGGATAAAAGAGGAAATACCAGTGCATGTGTTCTCCACAACATGGTCCTGATCCATGAAGGGATAACGGAGGAAATACCAGTGCACGTATTTTCCACAACATGGTCCTGATCCATGAAGGGGTAACGGAGGAAATACCAGTGCACGTGTTCTCCACAATATGGTCCTGATCCATGAAGGGATAACGGAGGAAATACCAGTGCATGTGTTCTCCACAACATGGTCCTGATCCATGAAGGGATAACGGAGGAAATACCAGTGCACGTGTTCTCCACAACATGGTCCTGATCCATGAAGGGATAAAGGAGGAAATACCAGTGCACGTGTTCTCCACAACATGGTCCTGATCCATGAAGGGATAACGGAGGAAATACCAGTGCATGTGTTCTCCACAACATGGTCCTGATCCATGAAGGGATAAAATAGGAAATACCAGTGCATGTGTTCTCCACAACATGGTCCTGATCCATGAAGGGATAAAGGAGGAAATACCAGTGCACGTGTTCTCCACAACATGGTCCTGATCCATGAAGGGATAACGGAGGAAATACCAGTGCATGTGTTCTCCACAACATGGTCCTGATCCATGAAGGGATAAAAGAGGAAATACCAGTGCACGTGTTCTCCACAACATGGTCCTGATCCATGAAGGGATAACGGAGGAAATACCAGTGCATGTGTTCTCCACAACATGGTCCTGATCCATGAAGGGATAAAAGAGGAAATACCAGTGCATGTGTTCTCCACAACATGGTCCTGATCCATGAAGGGATAAAAGAGGAAATACCAGTGGAGACCCCCATTGACCTTGCCCCTGCCCCAGACCCCCAATGGGCAGCTGTTCTACAATCACACACACACAAATACCCAACCACACGTGTATTTATGTGTTTGTGTTATTTGTGTTATTTAAGTTTCCAATGAATAAAACATGTTCCAAAAGAATTTGTTATTAACGATTTCAGTTAAACATACAAATCTCAAGATAATTCATTATTAGGGTACAATTAAACAATAAATAAATAAATAGATTCAGGCTACTATTATTTGAAATTCTGGAGTGCAGCGGTAAACTGTTAAAGAATTGTAACGGCTTTCCTCTTCCTCTTCTGAGGAGGAGTAGCAAGGATCGGACCAAAGCGCAGCGTGGTAATTGTTCATCTTGGTTTTTAATAAGAATAATGAACACTGAACAAAACAATAAACGACAACGTGAAAAAACAAAACCCAAACAGTTCCGTGTGGAACAAAACACTGACACGGAAAATAACCAGGCTACCTAAGTATGGTTCTCAATCAGGGACAACGATGACAGCTGCCTCTGATTGAGAACCATACCAGGCCAAACACAGAAATCCAAAAACATAGAAAAAGGAACATAGACAACCCACCCAACTCACGCCCTGATCATACTAAAACAAAGACATAACAAAATAACTAAGGTCAGAACGTGACAAGAATATTGTTCCTCTCACTCTGTGCTTGAACTGTCTGTTTCTGAAGTGTGATGATTTTGTCCAGTTTTGCCTCAAGCATCACCTTTGGTCTCCTTTTTGGGTTGAGAGTGGGGAGTGGTGTTGGCATGAGAGTTATAAGGTACTGTAGCAGAGGGAGAGGGTGAGAGTGCATCAAGTGTTACTGTAGTGTGCTGTGTGTGGGGTGTTTGCAGAGGTGCTGTGTTGAGTGACAGTGTAATTAGTATTGTGTGCTGTATGTTGTGTGTGTAGTGATGTTGGGGTTGCTGTGGGATGTGAGTGTTGTGGGTAACAGTGTGAGTGTTGTGTGTGGGAAAAGATGATATAATGACTGCGGGGATCACCAGAGAGGACCTCCTTCATGATGGAGTAGAACTCCCACTTCCTTCTCCCCTGCCCCATCTTCTGATGACCATCAAGGATAGCCTTGTACCAGAGATGAGGCATCTTAGGGTGATCTCCAGGTCCTGGTTAGCTTTCTCCGACTGTTAGTTCGATTGGGTATGGAATCCGGAGGATAGGCTGGCCGACGCCCCAATAATGGTGCAGAAAGCCTTCCAAAACTGAGATGAGAATTGAGGACTCCGGTCGGAAACCAAATCCACCGGGAGTCCATGGAACCGGAAGACGTGCATCACAAGGACAGGTGAAACTGATCAGGGTGTGACAGAAGCAGCAGGTAAGGTAAGATAGTTTTTGAGGGTGTGGGGGGAGTCCATAAGAGGAGTAGCATGGGAGAGGGGGAGCAGATAGCTGACTAGTGGTGGCTATTCAGCAGCCTGATGGTCTGAGGGTAGAAACTATTGGCCAGTCTTTCAGTTTTTGCCATGATGCTCCTGTACTGCCCACGTCTGAGTGTTTGAAGTAGGGAGAACATGGCATGGCTTGGGTGGCTGGGGTCCCTGATGATCATCTTGGCATTCCTGCGACACCTGCTGTTGTAGTTGTCCTGTGGGGCAGGCAGTGTGCACCCAGTGGTGCGTTCGGCTGCACGTTTCACCCACTGAAGAGCCTTGCGGTCCGCGGCGATGGAGTTGCCGTGCCAGGCTGTGAGATCGTTCATGGGCCATGAGGGCTGGCCTTCTTTGCAGATGGGGGATGAGGTGGAGCAAAAAGCCTGCGCAGGGAGTGGATTAAGGTGAGGGTATGAGTGCGCAGTCCCTACACCCACCATCTTCACTCCAGCCAGACAGACTACTGTCTGCTTATTACAGCATCCCACTGCTGATGTAGAATTTTTTTTAAACACAAAATGACTGTGGAATGAATTCACATCAAGCCAAATACTGCCACAGAACAAGAATAACTGCAATTTAATAGGCAGAAAACACAGTTTAGGATTTAATAAGAAAGTTACGAGGGATGAATGTTCTCTAAACTTCGTGTGTAGTATTAGAATCCTCAGTGGTGTTTCTGTATCAACACCTGGGAATAAAATGTGAGTATTGGGATATATGACCTGTGGTTGTTGTTTTTCTACTGTTAAACCTTCCAGAGGTCTACATAGGATCAGTTATAGCTATGGTTCTAGCTATGGTTTTACATGGCTTCTTCTCAGACAAGAATGTTTGGCAACGAAAATTATCTTAGTATGGTCTCAGATGTTGAAGATCAATCCTATCCACACACACGCACACATACACACACACACACGTTATCTGAGATTGCAGATAGTGTGTAAATAATGCTGTTAGATGCTGGATAATGGGATGCCTCCTGTGAAACGTTCTGCTTTGGGCAACAGTTTTCACTCTCATATTACCATATCGCGCGCGCATGTGTGTGTGTTATTCTCATATTATCAGATTGCTGGTGTTAATTTTAGATTGTTATTTTTTGCTGCAGGGTGCAGCAGGTTGTGTGTGTGTGTGTAGGGCATGAGTGAACGCTGATCTACAAAATTAGATATCACAGTGCATATCTTCAGGACGGTATTAAGTTGTAACAACATCAGTAACATTGTGAAACACACTGGCTTACATCCTGCCTTTGCACTAATGTTTAATTTCACGCAGAAGAGCAGCCCTGGCATCCGTAGCAAGGTTATATTTATCCTAGCATGATAGAACCACTGACAGCTAAATCATGCAACCGAAACAGTACGTACTGTATGCTCACTGTTTATTTACATTGCCCGTTTCTTATGGTATACTGTCAGCACAACTAAAAATAAGCTTTTTGAAGTTGACTGAGAACACATTCTCATGTACAGCACTGACCTGGGGAATAGTTACATGGGGGAAGAGAGGGGATGAATGAGTCAATTGGAAGCTGGGGATGATTAGGTGGCTATGATGGTATGAGGGCCAGATTGGGTATTTAGCCAGGACACCAGGGTTAACACCCTTACTTTTACGATAAGTGCCATGGGATCTTTAGTGACCACAGAGAGTCAGGACACCCGTTTGACGTTCCCCCGCCACACTACCCCCGCCACACTCTCTCCCCCGAGTTTTCTCTCACCTCCAGCACAAACGCACTGTTAGCCCCAAGACGTTACATATATATTTTTTGTGCTTTATGCTATTTGCCTTATGGCTCCTGTGTGCTTTGTTGACTATGAACTTGCTTGTTTACCCAACCGTGGGACAGAATAAGTTTGTTCCCACACTCGGGACTCTGACTCTCTATTGGTAACACAGACTCTTGGCCTCCCATCCTATTCTAACCACCTCTCGCCAGTTCTGTATTCATGTTACCTGTTGAAATTGTTGTAAAATATGATCTTGTTGCCATCTGATGCACATTCAGATGTCATAAATCAACACTGCAGATCTCTCCCTGTCCTCTGTCGTACCCTGATTGTATTACTGCTGATGACATCTGGAAATGTGCATGTACACCCTGGCCCATCTATTGTTGCTAACCCAATTCTGACCCACAATCCTGACTTGTGCTCTGATATCTGCTTTGGTGATTTTTGCTTTCGTAAAAGCCTGGGTTTTCAGCATGTTAACACTAGAAGCTTATTACCTAAAATTGATCAATTGAAAGTGTGGGTTCACAGCTCCAATCCAGATGTGTTGGTCTTTACTGAGACGTGGTCAAGAAAGAGTGTTTTGAACACTGATGTTAACCTTTCTGGTTAAAATAATTTTCGGCTAGACAGATCTTCCAAAGCTGGTGGAGTGGCAATCTTAACCAAGGAACACCTTCAGTGCTTGTTTGTCTCCACCATGTCTGTCCCCAAACAATTTAATTTGCTGGTTTTAAGCATAAAATGTTCAAATAGCTATTTTATTTTACTGTTGCTGGGTGTTATCGTCCACCATCAGCACCGGCCTGTACCCTAAATGCCCTAAGTTCTCTCCTGGCCCCTTACACTAAGTCTGAATTTGTCCTGCTAGGTGACCTAAACTGGGACATGCTTAAACCACCTGACCAAGTCCTAAAGCAATGGGACTACCTAGATCTTTCTCAGATTATTACCAATCCCACAAGGTATGACTCCAAACACCCAGAAAAGGCTACTCTCCTTGATGTTATCCTCACAAATAATCCTGATAGGTATAAGTCTGGTGTATTCTGTAATGACCTTAGCGATCACTGTTTTACATCCTGTGTTTGTAACAGGTGCTCAGTGAAACGACCTGTCCTGATTTGTCATAGACCCTTGCTAAAAAACTTTCATGAGCAAGCCTTCCTTCATGACCTGGCCTCTGTAAATTGGTATAGAATCAGCTTGATCCCCTCTGTCGAACACGCCCCCATAAAGAAAATGAGAATTAAAAGGAGGTTCAGACCCTGGTTCGACAGTGATCTGGCAAAGTTACTCCACCTCAAGAATTACATTTGGCGAAAGGCTTGGCACAAGCATACTCAGGCTGACTGGTTTTTGTTCAGGCAAATGAGAAATAAGTGCACTCAGGCTATACAGAAGGCCAAAGTTAGCTACTTTAATTTAAAAGGAACAGTTCTCTTTCTGTGGGTCTAACCCAAGCAAATGGTTAAGACCTGGATAATAAACCCTCCTCCTCACAGCTGCCCATGTCCCTTAATGTTGATGATGTGGTTGTTACTGACAAGGAGCACATGGCTGAGCTCTTTAAATCACCACTTCATTAAGTCAGGATGCCTATTTTACTCAGCCATGTCTCCTTTCCTGTCCAACATTTCCTCATCTCCTACGCCTTCTAATGCGACCAGTCCCGATGCTCCTCCCTCTTTTCCCCTGCCCTGCTACAAAGTTTCTCCCTGCAGGCAGTCACTGAGGAGCTAAAGGAGCTCCTTAAACTTGACCCCCCAAAAACATCTGGGTCAGATGGTTTAGATCCTTTCTTATTTAGGGTTGTGGCCCCTATCATCACCAAGCCTATCTCTGACCTTTTTAACCTGTCTCTCCTCTCTGGGGAGGTCCCCATTGCTTGGAAGGCAGCCACTGTGCGTCCTTTATTAAAAGGGGGAGATCAAGCTGATCCTAAATGTTATACGGCAATTTCTATTTTGCCCTGTTAATCAAAAGTGTTGGAAAAACTTGTCAATAATCAACTGACTGGCTTTCTTGATGTCTATAGTATTCTCTCTGGTATGCAATCTGGTTTCCGCTCAGTTTATGGATGTGTCCCTGCAACCTTAAATGTCCTAAATGATGTCACCATTGCCCTTGAATCTAAGCAATGTTGTGCTCCTATTTTTATTGACTTGGCCAAATCTTTTGATACAGTAGAACAGTGGATCCCAAACTTTTTATAGTCTCGTACCCCCTTCAAACATTCAACCTCCAGCTGCGTACCTCCTCTAGCACTCTCAAATGTTGTTTTTTTGCCATCATTGTAAGCCTGCCACACACAATATATGATACATTAACTGTCACAAACCGGGTCATTTTGCTAGAGATTGTGAGGCACCGCTCAAACACTGCAATAAAGTAGGCCATAATCACCGAGATTGTAAACAGATTGTAAACAGGTTGAGTCAGAGCATCTGACAGTAACTATCGGGGTAATTGAAGACAAACATAAAGGAGGCCTTAAGGGGAAGGGACCTAAGAGAGAAGGGAAAAATGGACAGGATCAGACGATAGAACATTTTTCAATTGCGATGAGACAGGACATTTCGCCCGGGAGTGTAAGGCTCCCTGTAAACATTGTGACCGAATAGGACACAACCACCAAAATTGCAAACATAAGGGGAAGGACAGGCGCGGCAATCGGGGGAGAAAGAGAGAGGCAGAGACACGAGAGCGAGATTAATGTGAATGCTCGCTGGGGAAACGCTTGGACCTTTAAATTAGGGTTATTTGTCTCGGTAGTACGTGCCGGAGTTAACGACTACAGACAATTATAATAATAGGGTCATCTGCGTCTCCATCATTTCAGTAGTGTTGGTGGTCCAGCGGTTGAATTCTTGCCTACAACGTGGGAGAATCGGGTTCGAATCCCAGCCTATGCACCAATAAACTAAAATTCATTCTGATTGTAATACAACTATTGATATGTTTTGCCTGGAAGGTTACATTTAGTGTTTGTTTAAGATATAAACTGAAGGTTTTAATAGCTTGTTAATGTTAAATTGAGAGACTAATTCATTCAAAATAATAGCGAAGCTAATTTCGATGCAAGACGGTGTCTTGCCTAAATGGTCTGCTGGAATAACCTATTGAGAATGGAGTCATATTTAAATTACTGAATCATAGAAGAGACAGTTACCTAAATCTAATGAATTCTAAATAATAGCAGAGAGATAATTGCGATAGAGTTGTGCCGAAATGTGTTTTTTATTCTTATGGATTGACCAATTGTCACGATTGTCGTCCTTCTCGGATGAGGAATAGGAAGGATCAGACCAAAACCAGCGTGGTAAGTGTCCATGTTAATTTTAATAAATAAACTGAACACTGCAATAACCAAAAAACAACGAAGAGAGAGTGAACAAAACAAAACAGTTCTGTAAGGTGAAGACACACAAAACAGAAAACCACTACCCACAAACACAGGTGGGAACAGGCTACCGAAGTATGGTTCTCAATCAGAGACAACGATCGACAGCTGCCTCTGATTGGGAACCATACCAGGCCAAACACAGAAATACAAAACATAGAACAAAAACATAGAATGCCCACCCCAACTCACGCCCTGACCAAACCAAAAATAGAGACATTAAATAGGAACTAAGGTCAGGACGTGACACTGATGTCGGATAAAAGTTTTGTGATAGTTTCTGGTTATTGTTTTTTTGGTTTGATTGTTTAGGTAACACCAGTGAATTGGAACAGGAAGTTAAGGTATTCTAACATTATAATCTGTTTCCATTACGTGGAACAATGTCAGGTCAGTAAAGGGGATTGCAGGTTGAGTTAATTTTATTTTACAGTGCACATTAATCACAGTTGTGTGGGTCTAATGGCAAGTTATTCCTATCAAGCATTTTGAGAAACTGTTTGCAGACAGACTGAATGGGTTTTAATGTTGCAAAGCAAGCTTGGGCCGACAGAGATGGCCGCCTCGCTTCGCGTTCCTAGGAAACTATGCAGTTTTTTGTTTTTTTACGTGTTATTTCTTACATTAGTACCCCAGGTCATCTTAGGTTTCATTACATACAGTCGAGAAGAACTACTGAATATAAGATCAGCGTCAACTCACCATCAGTACGACCAAGAATATGTTTTTCGCGACGCGGATCCTGTGTTCTGCCTTACAAACAGGACAACGGAGCGGATCCCATGCAGCGACCCAAAAAAACGACTCCGAAAAAGAGGGAAACGAGGCGGTCTTCTGGTCAGACTCCGGAGACGGGCACACCGTGCACCATTCCCTAGCATTCTTCTTGCCAATGTCCAGTCTCTTGACAACAAGGTTGATGAAATCCGAGCAAAGGTAGCATTCCAGAGGGACATCAGAGACTGTAACCTTCTTTGCTTCACGGAAACGTGGCTTACTGGAGAGACGCTATCCGAGGCGGTGCAGCCAACGGGTTTCTCCACGCATCGCGCAGACAGAAACAAACATCTTTCTGGTAAGAAGAGGGGCAGGGGCGTATGCCTTATGGCTAACGTGACATGGTGTGATGAAAGAAACATACAGGAACTCATCCCTCTGGTCACCTGATTTAGAATTCCTCACAATCAAATGTAGACCGCATTATCTACCAAGAGAATTCTCTTCGATTATAATCACAGCCGTATATATCCCCCCCCAGGCAGACACATCGATGGCTCTGAATTAACTTTATTTGACTCTTTGCAAACTGGAAACCATTTATCCGGAGGCTGCATTCATTGTAGCTGGGGATTTTAACAAGGCTAATCTGAAAACAAGACTCCCTAAATTTTATCAGCATATCGATTGCGCAACCAGGGGTGGAAAGACCTTGGATCATTGTTACTCTAACTTCCGCGACGCATATAAGGCCCTGCCCCGCCCCCCTTTCGGAAAAGCTGACCATGACTCCATTTTGTTGATCCCTGCCTACAGACAGAAACTAAAACAAGAGGCTCCCACGCTGAGATCTGTCCAACGCTGGTTCGACCAAGCTGACTCCACACTCCAAGACTGCTTCCATCACGTGGACTGAGACATGTTTCGTATTGCGTCAGACAACAACATTGACGAATACGCTGATTCGGTGTGCAAGTTCATTAGAACGTGCGTTGAAGATGTCGTTCCCATAGCAACGATTAAAACATTCCCTAACCAGAAACCGTGGATTGATGGCAGCATTCGCGTGAAACTGAAAGCGCGAACCACTGCTTTTAATCAGGGCAAGGTGTCTGGTAACATGACCGAATACAAACAGTGCAGCTATTCCCTCCGCAAGGCTATCAAACAAGCTAAGCGTCAGTACAGAGACAAAGTAGAATCTCAATTCAACGGCTCAGACACAAGAGGCATGTGGCAGGGTCTACAGTCAATCACGGACTACAGGAAGAAATCCAGCCCAGTCACGGACCAGGATGTCCTGCTCCCAGGCAGACTAAATAACTTTTTTGCCCGCTTTGAGGACAATACAGTGCCACTGACACGGCCTGCAACGAAAACATGCGGTCTCTCCTTCACTGCAGCCGAGGTGAGTAAGACATTTAAACGTGTTAACCCTCGCAAGGCTGCAGGCCCAGACGGCATCCCCAGCCGCGCCCTCAGAGCATGCGCAGACCAGCTGGCCGGTGTGTTTACGGACATATTCAATCAATCCCTATACCAGTCTGCTGTTCCCACATGCTTCAAGAGGGCCACCATTGTTCCTGTTCCCAAGAAAGCTAAGGTAACTGAGTTAATCGACTACCGCCCGCCACTTCCGTCATCATGAAGTGCTTTGAGAGACTAGTCAAGGACCATATCACCTCCACCCTACCTGACACCCTAGACCCACTCCAATTTGCTTAACGCCCAGATAGGTCTACAGACGATGCAATCTCAACCACACTGCCCTAACCCATCTGGACAAGAGGAATACCTATGTGAGAATGCTGTTCATTGACTACAGCTCGGCATTCAACACCATAGTACCCTCCAAGCTCGTCATCAAGCTCGAGACCCTGGGTCTCGACCCCGCCCTGTGCAACTGGGTACTGGACTTCCTGACGGGCCGCCCCCAGGTGGTGAGGGTAGGCAACAACATCTCCTCCCCGCTGATCCTCAACACTGGGGCCCCACAAGGGTGCGTTCTGAGCCCTCTCCTGTACTCCCTGTTCACCCATGACTGCGTGGCCACGCACGCCTCCAACTCAATCATCAAGTTTGCGGACGACACGAGAGTGGTAGGCTTGATTACCAACAACGACGAGACGGCCTACAGGGAGGAGGTGAGGGCCCTCGGAGTGTGGTGTCAGGAAAATAACCTCACACTCAACGTCAACAAAACTAAGGAGATGATTGTGGACTTCAGGAAACAGCAGAGGGAACACCCCCCTATCCACATCGATGGAACAGTAGTGGAGAGGGTAGCAAGTTTTAAGTTCCTCGGCATACACATCACAGACAAACTGAATTGGTCCACTCACACAGACAGCATTGTGAAGAAGGCGCAGCAGCGCCTCTTCAACCTCAGGAGGCTGAAGAAATTCGGCTTGTCACCAAAAGCACTCACAAACTTCTACAGATGCACAATCGAGAGCATCCTGGCGGGCTGTATCACCGCCTGGTACGGCAACTGCTCTGCCCTCAACCGTAAGGCTCTCCAGAGGGTAGTGAGGTCTGCACAACGCATCACCGGGGGCAAACTACCTGCCCTCCAGGACACCTACACCACCCGATGTCACAGGAAGGCCATAAAGATCATCAAGGACATCAACCACCCGAGCCACTGCCTGTTCACCCCGCTATCATCCAGAAGGCGAGGTCAGTACAGGTGCATCAAAGCTGGGACCGAGAGACTGAAAAACAGCTTCTATCTCAAGGCCATCAGACTGTTAAACAGCCACCACTAACATTGCGTGGCTGCTGCCAACACACTGACACTGACTCAACTCCAGCCACTTTAATAATGGGAATTGATGGGAAATTATGTAAATATATCACTAGCCACTTTAAACAATGCTACCTTATATAATGTTACTTACCCTACAATATTCATCTCATATGCATACGTATATACTGTACTCTATATCATCGACTGTATCCTTATGTAATACATGTATCACTAGCCACTTTAACTATGCCACTTTGTTTACATACTCATCTCATATGTATATACTGTACTCGATACCATCTACTGTATCTTGCCTATGCTGCTCTGTACCATCACTCATTCATATATCCTTATGTACATATTATTTATCCCCTTACACTGTGTACAAAACAGTAGTTTTGGAATTGTTAGTTAGATTACTTGTTATTACTGCATTGTCGGAACTAGAAGCTCAAGCATTTCGCTACACTCGCATTAACATCTGCTAACCATGTGTATGTGACAAATACAATTTGATTTGATTTGATTTTATAGTAGGGGAATTTCATAGATTTAAAGTACAGTATTGTAACCAAGGGTTCAATTAAGTACACATAACCATTGATGAAATTTAAAACTAATGATTGGAGGGAGTACAATGGAATTATCATTATTATTATGTTTTATTTGTAGTCAACGTTTGGGTTTCTGAATCGGGGTAGTATAATAAAGGCTGAACAAGTGTTTTTTTCTGGGAGAAGGAGTGCTTCATTGTCTCTCTTCGGAAATGTTTTCTGGGGCTGTAATCTTGAAGGGAGCGAGTTTAGATAGAGGCATGTTTCTACCAAATTGAAAAGGCCTGGAAATGTTTTGTTTGTTTTTAGCCTTTTGGTTTGAGGAGATTTCCATTTTTTCCTAGAGACACGATATCTTAAAGGGGTACACACACATATGGAATATTAGAAGTTTTATTTTCTGAGTTTTAATTAAACACGTGAATTATTTTGATAAAGGGAATGTTCTGGGAATCTAGGATACAACATGTAGAAAATGTTTGATGGTTTTTCTTTAATTTGTATTATATAGTAAGAAACACTACTGTGAAAGGGTGGTATGACTTTTGACCTCTATCGTGGCTTTCCTTTGTGGTCTGATCAGCCTCATGGGAGGGCCATTTGGATAATGAATTTAAGGTAATTTGTGATACTGATTTTAAGGTCATTTGTGTAATTGATAATGAATGAATGAGTTTATAGTTCTTTGACATATTTCTAATTTGGCCCGATGAGAAGAAAGAAATGGCATAGCCTTAGATTAATGGTAGACTTGTGTTAAGTATTTATAACCTAATCCAAGCCAACAGGACAGGGATATATGACATCTGTGGTGATTCAGGATCATTGAGAGCATCGAGATAACCTTAATCAAACTATGTAATAACATTAGAGATTGCCACCATAGACAGGTGATTTTTCTAAAAATCCATGAGTTCAGACAGGGTGACAGTGAGACATTTAGTTAATATTTGGAAACAACCCATATTTGATACTGACTGTTATTAGAAAGAACGACAGACAGATAGAAGAAAGGGCAGACAGAGAAGCTCTCCCTGCACTGCTGAGACCTTGATGGTTGGGGAGTAGCCTGAGGAGAGAAGATAGAAGTGACACAGAATGGGTAGATAACAGTTACTGACTGGAGACAAAAGGGGAATGAAAGCTTAGTTGGTTTCAGGAAATAAGGTGTTAGACACTGAACCATTGCCTAGAAATTATTCGGCACAACAGACCGAAATTGTAGCATTGACTAGTGCCTGCGAAATAAGAAAGAAGAGAAAGGTTACTATTTACACAGGCAAGCACATAGGCATTTAAAACCATAAAAAGCAGCACAGATAAATCTTAAAGAAGATAAGACACTTGACAGAGAATTGTTACAGGATAGCCATGAATGAACGCCCCAGGGAGAATTGGACATGTGGAAAATGAAAGGGGCGATCCTACTAGATAATGTCAGACATAAGGATAATTTACTAATCTTACCTGTCATTGTTTAGATATGCAGCATATTGATACATGGGCAGAGCCAGGTATCAACCGGATGGAGGGTACAGTTAATTAGACAACACTTTGGAGCATACGGAAATATTTGTGCACAGAATAAGCACCAGGGTAGACAGAAAGCAGGTTAGAGGAAGGATGGTAGAGCAGGTTAGGAAACACTGCAGGTTAGGAAAGAAGTTGTGGCCTATGTGATAATGAACTACTAATTGTATTTTATTTTTTATAATTGATAAATATAGCAAATGGGTAGAAGCGTTCCCAACTTACTTGGCGGACACGATTTGGTAACTAAAATATTAGGTCAAGATATTAGCCCTAGAGTTGGTTTACTAGGATCTATGTCTTTAAATAATGGATGACATTTTAGCTAATCAGGTTGAACAAATAGCAGGCCAGAGTTAGGGACCAGAACAAATAGACATAGAAGTTGAAGATATACTAGCAGAACACATGAGAAGACTGTTTGTTAACCAAACCCGTACGTCCAAGATTTTGTGTCCAACAGGTGAATTACAGGAGAAGGTGATTCACTCAATCCATAAACTATATAATACACTGATGAGTGACTTACAGAATAAGGAGTCGAAGAAGATCAAGATGTAGGATTTAAGGTAAACATTAAACAATTCCCTAGGAAAGAAAATACCTTTACAGGGATTGGGTGGGCCAGATTGAAGTACTCGGCCAACCCACCTCTGTTCCCTTTAACTCCTGAGGAGCATCAGTGTTATAGATACAAGAATGGCACCGAGAACTTAGATGATTTTAATGGCTTATATTCTTAGAAATGAGGGAGTAAGACCAATCTGAACGAGTGGACCCTAACGTGACACAAAGTTTTTTCAGGCGCATGTGCATTTCTTGTTTACCTTTTATATTGACGACTTTATTGTCCGATTGAAATATTATAGATCATTTAGGCTAAAAAAAAACAACCTGAGGATTGATTATAAACATCGTTTGACATGTTTCTATGAAATTTACGGATGCAATTTGGATTTTTTTGTCTGATTGTTTTGACTGAGTTTGAGCCTGTGGATTTCTGAAGAAAACGCGTTAACAAAACAGAGGTTTTAGGATATAAAGAGACTTCATCGAACAAAAGGAACATTTATTGAGTAAATGAATGTCTTCTGATTGTCACCATATGAAGATCATCAAAGGTAAGGGATTAATTTGATCTCTACTTCTGAGTTTTGTAACGCTTCTGCTTGGCTGGTTACTGTTTGTAATAATTTGTCAACTGGGCTATGTTTTGGGCTAGGTATGTTCCGGGCTAGATATGCTTTCGCCGAAAAGCATTTTTATAAATACGACACTGTGGTTGGTTTAACAAGAAGTTAATCTTTAAACCTATGTAAAATATGTTTTGTTTTCAGAATTTTCATAATCAGCATTTCTGTAATTGAATTTGGCACTCTGCAACCTCACTGGATGTTGGCCAGATGGGACGCTAGCGTCCCACATACCCTAGAGAGGTTAACCTCATATCTGATTTAGGGTGGGCTCGAACCAGAAAAGGATGCATATGACAGAAACTACCAAAAAGGGTGGTTAGGAACTTGCGCCCCGGTGTTATTGGTCCAATCAGTTCGAGTTAGTCATCAGAGGCCAGTTATAGGAGGCTAAAGTAGGCACAGGAGGAGTTTTGACCAGGATGGGAGTAGCTTTGTCTAGATGGATGCTATTGGCATCCTCAGGGAAGTTACAGATTAATACAAAGCTATGAATTAAATAGGTGAAGACTTTACCACTACATTATTTTGGTGGTTGACAATATATAAAAATGTGGATTGGATTAATGACATCTATATTATAATCAACAGAGATTCGTGAATGATACTGGGGATGCAGGAAAGGGGTTCTCTGACCAATTATCCGCCACCTCCCTCATGACCTGGTAAAATAGACTGACTCTCGATATGTTAATTGGCAGAAAAGGGCGGGGTAGGTAGAATGATTGGGGTTCATTGCTGTACGTTTATTTTATGATAACACAGCTCCAGATGGATCAGTGACCAAGGCCCTGGCTGGTTTAACCACATTAGCTCACGAATTAGCAGAGAACTCTGGGGTGGATAACGCTCTAACAAAGTGGTTTGACAGTGTACTATGGAAATGGAAACATTTCATAATCACTGTGTTGTGGGCAACTTTCACCTGTATGAGTGTTTTGGTTCTTTGTGGATGTTGTTTGATTCCATGTATGAGAGGTTTGATCACCAGGACTCTGGAGAGGTCAATGACGCAACAGATGGTGGGGTACGGACCGATTCCGAGCACTGGTCAGTGGGATGACGAATACAGGCCTCCAGGCCTAGGAGATGGCTCTGTTTCTTTTAACTACGAGGAGCCAATGTTGGATGAGACAATTTCTTATGTTTAGACTGTTTTTTTATGAAGATGGGATTTTTATTACAAACAGGAAACGTTGTAATTGAATATAGGCCTATAACAATCATTGATGAATATCGAATATACATACATGTATTGGTTTGAAATATTCTTGAAACCAAGACATATTCTTGTGTATTAGTGTGTATTATTTAGTCAACCTCTTGGAACCACCCATCCCAGATCCGGGATAATTGTCATCAACTATGCTAAATAGCATAGTGCAACGGTCAAATAATCTTACTAGAAAATATTCATATTCATGAAATCACAAGTGAAATATAGTGAAACACAGCTTAGCCTTTTGTTAATCACCCTGTCGTCTCAGATTTTGAAATTATGCTTTACAGCGAAAACAATACAAGCGTTTGTGTAAGTTTATCGATATATCAACAAAACATTATGTACACCTAGCGGCAGGTAACTTGGTCACGAAAATCAGAAAAGCAATCAAATTAATCGTTTACCTTTGATGAGCTTCGGATGTTTTCACTCACGAGACTCCCAGTTAGACAGCAAATGTTCCTTTTGTTCCAAAAATATATTTTTTATATCCAAATACCTCCGTTAGTTTGATGCGTTATGCCTAGGAATCCACTGGAAATAGCGGTCACGACAACGCAGACAAAAATTCCAAATTATATCCATAATATCAACAGAAACATGTCAGACGTTTTTTATAATCAATTCTCAAGGTGTTTTTCAAATATCTATTCGATAATATATCAACCGAGACAGGTGGCTTTTCACTCGGACCGGGAAGAAAAAATGGCTACCTCTCTGTTTTGCACAAAAGTCACACTGAGAGCCAACAACTGACCACTTACGCAATGTGGACGTTTACGCTCATTCTTCAAAATAAAGACCTGAAACTACGTCTAAAGGCTGTAGACACCTTAGGGAAGCCACATAAAAAGCAATCTGGTTGATATCCCTTTCAATGGGCAATAGGGATGCATAGAAAGACCGGGGTTTCAAAATAATAGTCACTTCCTGATTGGATTTTTCTCAGGATTTCGCCTGCAATATCAGTTCTGTTATACTCACAGACAATATTTTTACAGTTTTGGAAACTTTAGAGTGTTTTCTATCCTAATCTGCATTATTATATGCATATTCTAGCACCTGGTCCTGAGAAATAGGCAGTTTACTTTGGGAACGTTATTTTTCCAAAAATAAAAATAGTGCCCCCTAGCTTCAAGAGGTTTTAAGGGTTGATTGTTAAAGTTAAGCATTAGGGGGCGCTATAAAAATTTGGGATGAAAAACGTTCCCGTTTTAAACAAGATATTTTGTCACAAAAAGATGCTTGACTATGCATATAATTGACAGCTTTGGAAAGAAAACACTCTGACGTTTCCAAAACTGCAAAGATATTGTCTGTGAGTAACACAGAACTGATGTTACAGGCGAAACCCAGATAAAAATCCAACCAGGAAGTGTCGCATTTTTTGAAACCGCATCATGCCAATGACTCCTTATATGGCTGTGAATGAGCTACGAATGAGCTTACGTGTTCCACGTATTCCCCAAGGTGTCTACAGCATTGTGACGTCTTTTTACGCATTTCCATTGAAGAATAGCCGTAAGGGAGCATATTTAGCAAGTGGTCACATGGTGTCTCCCGCAGAAAATCTTGCGTAAAATACTGAGTTAGCCATTTTTCCAATCGCTTCTTATGAGAAACCAATTGCCTCAACGGATATATTATCGAATATATATGTTAAAAACACCTTGAGGATGGATCCTAAACAACGTTTGCCGTGTTTCTGTCGATAGTATGTAGCTAATTTTGAAAAAAGTTTGGCGTTGTAGTGGTAGCATTTTCCGGTCGATTTCCCAGCCAAGCATGATGAACAAACGGGAGCTATTTCGCCTACAAAAATAATATTTTTGGAAAAAAGGAACATTTGCGATCTAACTGGGAGTCTCCTGAGTGAAAGCATCCGAAGTTCTTCAAAGGTAAATGATTTAATTTGGTTGCTTTTCTTATTTTGGTGAACATGTTGCCTGCTGCCAGAAGAGCCTAGCATAGCATTATGCCATGATAAACTTACACAAATGCTTGTCTAGCGTTGGCTGTAACGCATATTTTTAAATTCTGAGATGACAGTGTTGTTAAATGTTGAAAGATAATGATGAAATAATTCCACTCTGAAACCTTATAACTGTATGAAATTGATTAGAATCATACAATTATTATCTGATGGTTTTGTGTAGTTTTAGTCAGCAGGTAACTCTCACATGAACGCGTGTCACGAGGCCATGGCACTCTTCCAGACAGCTGGCTCAATCCCCTCTCATTCAGCCCCCCTTCACAGTAGAAGCGTGAAACAAGGTTCTAAAGACTGTTGACATCTAGTGGAAGCCTTAGGAAAATGACCCCACAGGCACTGTATATTGGAATGGCAATGAGTTGAAAAACTACAAACCTCAGATTTCCCACTTCCTGGTTGGATTTTTCTCAGGTTTTTGCCTGCCATATGAGTTCTGTTATACTCACAGACATCATTCAAACAGTTTTGGAAACTTCAGAGTGTTTTCTATCCAATTATAATAATAATATGCATATATTAGCATCTGGAACAGAGTAGGAGGCAGTTCACTCTGGGCACGCTATTCATCCAAAAGTGAAAATGCTGCCCCCTATCCCAAAAAGGTTATTAAGGAACAGCATTTTTTCTGGCCACTCTTCCATAAAGGCCAGCTCTGTGGAGTGTACGGCTTAAAGTGGTCCTATGGACAGATACTCCAATCTCCGCTGTGGAGCTTTGCAGCTCCTTTAGGGTTATCTTTGGTCTCTTTGTTGCCTCTCTGATTAATGCCCTCCTTGCCTGGTCTGTGAGTTTGGTGGGCGGCCCTCTCTTGGCAGGTTTGTTGTGGCGCGATATTCTTTACATTTTTTAAATAATGGATTTAAATGGTGCTCCGTGGGATGTTCAAAGATTCAGATATTTTTTTATAACCCAACCCTGATCTGTACTTCTCCACAGCTTTGTCCCTGACCTGTTTGGAGAGCTCCTTGGTCTTCATGGTGCTGCTTTCTTGGTGGTGCCCCTTGCTTAGTGGTATTGCAGACTCTGGGGCTTTTCAGAACAGGTGTCTATATACTGAGATCACGTGACACTTAGATTGCACACAGGTGGACTTTATTTAATTAATTATGTGACTTCTTAAAGGTGATTGGTTGCACCACATCCTATTTAGAGACTTCATAGCAAAGGGGGTGAATACATATGCACCTCTCTACTGTTAGAAAGCCGGATCAACTCAGAATACCTAAGAGTGAATTAAACTATTTTGAAAAAGCAATTAAGGGAATAAACTGGAATGATCTCTTGTCCTATACAGACGTGGAAGCTGATAGTCAGGTTTTTCTATCCACAATCCAGACTACAATAAATGGCTTCCTAAAGAAAATCAAATCCAAACCTGGCCAAAAGAGCACTCTTCCTTGGCTAAATGGAGAAATCTGGAAATTGATGAAAGAACGAGATTATGCTCTAAAAATAGCCCTAAAATCTTAATTAGAGCATGACAGACGTAGGTTTACCATGTTGAGAAATAAGGTGATGAAAGAAATCAGACAGGCCAAGGCAAACTTTTTTATTAACATAATTGGTGAAGCAAAGGGAAATTCTAAATTGATATGGGAGAATCTAAAAAAAATAAATAAAAAAAAAAGTTAACAGGGAAAGACCATAGTAACACTGCAAAAAGACTAGAAATCATGGTGAATAACAATCTAACACAGGATGCAGTTGAAATAGCAATAGCCTTCAATTCCTACTTTATTGACTCTGTCAGGGTACTGACACAGAACCCCTCCACTTGTTTCTTGGGCTCAGTGCTAGTGAATGACACTCAACCTGTCTTCATCATAAGGGAGGTTTCTGAGTCAAAGGTGAACAAGGTGATTAGCTCACTAAAGAACTCTAAAGCCAAAGATGTGTTTGGGATGGACTCTACCTTTCTTAAAAACTACAAAGAGTCACTCATTGGCCCCATTACTAAGGTCACCAACACATCTATTGGTCTCGGTGTGTTTCCAAGGGTATGGAAGTCGGCCATAATAACGGCCATCTTTAAATCAGGCGACCCTGCTGACGTGAGTAACTACAGGCCCATTAGTATACTACCTGTGGTGTAAAAGGTTGTTGAAAAGTGTGTAGCAGAACAACTGATTGCCCACCTCAACAACAGCCCCTTCACATTACACTCCATGCAGTTTGGCTTCAGAGCGAAACACTCCACAGAAACGGCCAACTGCTTTCTTCTGGAAAATGTGAAGTCCAAGATGGACAAAGGGGGTGCTGTTGGGGCTGTGTTTCTGGACCTAAGGAAGGCTTTTGATACTGTTAACCATGAGATTCTCATCACAAAATTGTCCAAGTTCAACTTTTCCCCTGATACCTTGAGATGGATGAAATCATACCTTGAAGGCAGAACTCAGTGTGTCAGAGTGAGCAATGAGCTGTCGCCCACTCGTAGCTATGATGTGGGCGTGCCCCAAGGGTCAATACTGGGGCCCCTCCTGTTCAGCCTGTACATTAATGATCTGCCTTCTGTCTGTACTGGGTCTGAAGTTCAAATGTATGCAGATGATACAGTGATATATGTGCATGCAAAGAGCAAACAACAAGCTGCACAAGAACTCACTACTGTAATGGTCCAGGTTACAAAGTGGCTCAGTGATCTCAATGTGAAAAAAACTGTTTGCATGTTCTTCACAAAGAGGGCAACAGATGCTACTGAGCCAGATGTCTATGTGTCAGGGGAGAAGCTCCAGGTGGTATCCGATTTTAAGTACCCTGGCATCATACTTGATTCCAACCTCTCTTTCAAAAAGCATGTGAAAAAGGTCATTCAAATAACCAAATTCAACCTAGCTAATTTCCGATTTATACGAAATTGTTTGACTACAGAGGTAGCAAAATTGTACTTCAAATCTATGATACTCCCCCACTTAACATACTGCTTGACTAGTTGGGCCCAAGCTTGCTGTACAACATTAAAACCTATTCAGTCTGTCTACAAACAGGCTCTCAAAGTGCTTGATAGGAAGCCCAATAGCCATCATCATTGTCACATCCTTAGAAAGCATGAGCTCTTGAGTTGGGAAAATCTTGTGCAATACACCGACGCATGTCTTGTATTCAAGATCCTTAATGGCCTGGCTCCCCCTCCACTCAATATTTTTGTTAAACAGAAAACCCAGACATATGGCAGCAGATCCACAAGGTCTGCCATGAGAGGTGACTGTATAGTTCCCCTAAGGAAAAGCACCTTTAGTAAATCTGCATTCTCTGTGAGAGCTTCCCATGTCTGGAATACACTGCCACATAACTGCACCACATATCACACTTTCACAAAATGCTTGAAGACATGGCTAAAGGTCAATCAGATTTGTGAACATGGTCCCTAGCTGTGTGTTGCCGCTTTCCATGTTGTCTGTTGTCTGTAGCTTGTGAGGTGTGGAAACACTTTGTTGCTTTTATGAATTTTGTCTTGCTGCTTTTTATTTTATGTTGCTCTGTCTGTATGCTACGTCTTGCTTGTCCTATGTTGCTCTGTCTGTATGCTATGTCTTGCTTGTCCTATGTTGCTCTGTCTGTATGCTGCGTCTTGCTTGTCCTATGTTGCTCTGTCTGTATGCTATGTCTTGCTTGTCCTATGTTGCTATGTCTTGCTTGTCCTATGTTGCTATGTCTTGCTTGTTCTATGCTGCTATTGTCTATATTGTAATTGTTTTTAATAACCTGCCCAGGGACTGCGGTTGAAAATTAGCCGGCTGGCTAAAACCGGCACTTTTACTGAAACGTTGATTAATGTGCACTGTCCCTGTAAAAATAAAAAATAAACTCAAACTCAAACTCAACCTTTCCATTTTTTTTTTTTTGCATTTTTTAAAAACTTCTAATGGCCGGGGGCAGTATTGAGTAGCTTGGATGATTAAGGTGCCCAGAGGTGCCCAGAGTAAACTCAGTCCCAGTAGCTAATATATGCATATTATTAGTACATTTGGATAGAAAACACTCTGACATTTCTCAAACTGTTTGAATGATGTCTGTGAGTATAACATAACTCATATGGCAGGCAAAAACCTGAGAAAAAACAGGAAGTGGGAAATCTGAGGTTGGTCGATTTTCAACTCAGCCCCTATTGAATACCCAGTGGGATATTGGTCAAGTTTCACTTCCTAAGGCTTCCACTAGATGTCAACCGTCTTTAGAAACTTGTTTGATGCTTCTACTGTGAAGTGGGGCCGAATGAGAGCTGAATGAGTCAGGTCTCTGGCAGTGTGCCACAGGCTGGTCACGTGCATTTCACATGAGAAGTAGCTGCGTTTCTTTGCATTTCTGAAGACAAAGGAATTCTCCGGTTGGAACCTTATTGATGATTTATGTTCCTAAAGATTGATCCTAAAGATTGATTCCACACATCGTTTGACCTGTTTCTAAAGGACTGTAACAGAACTTTTTGACATTTCCTCTGCAACTAGTGAACGTGCTTCGTGAGTTTTGATTTGTTTACCAAACACGTTAACAAAAGTAGCTATTTGGACATAAATGACGGACATTGTTGAACAAATCAAACATTTATTGTGTAACTAGGATTCCTGGGAGTGCATTCTGATGAAGATCATCAAAGGTAAGTGAATATTTATGTGTTATTTCTAACTTCTGTTGACTCCAACATGGTGGATATATGTAAATGTTTTCTGAGCGCCATTCTCAGATTATTGCATGGTGTGCTTTTTCCGTAAAGCTTTTTTGTAATCTGACACAGCGGTTGCATTAAGGAGAAGTGGATCTATAATTCCACACATAACACTTATAACTCTTATCAATGTTTATGAGTATTTCTGTAAATTGATGTGGCTATGCAAAATCACTGGATGTTTTTGGAACTACTGAACATAATGCGCCAATGTAAACCAATGTAAACCCCCCTGGAGATGTATGAAAGAGACACAAAATATACATTTAAAAACGTTTATATGTCTCTGAAACCTGTGTTTCATCCGGGGATAACTGTACAGTCAGTCAAAGAAGAGAGAGGATGTACAGTAAGAGAGAATATGAGAGAGTGATAGAGAGAGCTTTCACCAGTGAAAACTACTGTCTGGTTTGTGTACTGTTGAAAATATATGTATTAAAATGCTACAATGTTTACAGTGTAATATAAAAATAAATACGACTGCATATCAATTAAATGTTATTGTTGGGTTTTGATCCCAGAAACATGGCAAACGATGATTGAATGGTAGCCAACCTCTGAGGGTACAATAGCAAAGAAACAAGAGTTCATGCCTCAAAGACAAAGCTGTCATCACACTGAGGGTGTTATTGTGTGTGTGTGTGTGTGTGTGTGTGTCCTCTAAGGTATCAGTGGTTGGCTGTCTTTAGGGTTCCTCTGATCTGCCCCCCTCTCCCAGCCCTGTCGTATGCGGGTGATGGTTCGGTCCACACAGGGGGTTATGAGCAGCAGCTTGAGTAGCAGCACCACAGAGGGAAGCACCAGACACAGCATGTAGCCCGGTGGGGTGTACCACTTGTAGGTGGAGGAACTCAGGAATCTGTTCCAGCCGTACAGGTAGGTGTGCGCCGTACAAAACAGCAGAGTCAGGTGACCCAGCTTGGACTGGTGGGGGAGAAAAGAACACATGAACCACACACACACACACACGTGCCAGGTACGTGCACAGATAGAGGTCTAAGGGAGCTTGAGCACCTGCACTTTTGACCTCCCATTATGAATTACACTTTGTTTACATTTTAGTCTATTGCCAATCAAACTAGCTAATTTCTAATTGTTTTCATTTTGGAAAGTTTCCCCTCCCTAGCCATTTCCGGCTATCAATCAAGTTAAAGTGGCTAGCTATCTTAGCTGGCATGCCTGCTGGCAAGGTTGGTAGACTTGAAAAAAGCAAGCATTACTAAATGTACTGAATAAGACTCACATTCCTTTCAAGCTTTTACCCAAATTTTAGCATAGATGCAGAGAATAATATTTTGTTTATTTAAAAAAAGAACCACCACCCCTGGAATTAAGCATGATGATTATGGCTCTAGATTACAGGAAAAAGCTGCTTCAGGTGTTTGACAAACACAAAATGCTCCAACGTCCGGATGCGGGGCCTAGCCGTCACCCAGCTATCCTCACGCATCTTCTGCCCTTTCAAATGTTTTGGGGTGCATGCCGCCCCTGCGAGCGCACACACACGTGAATTCTCCTGGCCTGTTCTAATATATTCTTCCTAAATTACATTTGATGAATAACTTAACATTTAAATCACTGCTTCAATTTGAGGGAAATTAATGAATTAGAGAATGAGCCGGAGTTTCTCGTGACCCAGTTACATTATGAATGAGTGTGTGTGTTCCCTGTAGTGATGGGAATACAGCTTCATATCCCCAGCACATAACCTCTGGCTTGTCTGCTGAAAATTAGATTACTTTCCTGGAGTTTTATTGCATTCTGGCCTGGATGTTGGCTCTGCACCCCGCATGAATACGCTAATAGGGGAAATACTGAAGGGGGTAAGTGTACAAATTAGGGCTGGGAATTGCCAGGGACCTCATGATACAACATTATCACAATACTTAGGTGCGATACGGTATGTATTACAATTTTCACAATGTTATAACTATTGTGATTCGATACTTAGATTTTATTGCGATTTGATGTTCCAAACATATTGTTCATTATATGTCTGCTGCAGAAAGACAAGAGCGAGCATGAGAAAAATTGTTTTTTATCAGTCATGGAAATAATAAAACATTGTCTCACTATTTCAAAAGAAGATGGAGAACAAACTATAGGATGAAAAATACCAGAGGTACAGCCGACTAGCGCTAGCTAACGCTACCTAGGCAAATCGATACTTGGAGTCAAGGTATCAACATAATATTGTCCAAAATATTGTGATATACAGTGGGGCAAAAAAGTATTTAGTCAGCCACCAATTGTGCAAGTTCTCCCACTTAAAAAGATGAGAGGCCTGTAATTTTCTTCATAGGTACACTTCAACTATGACAGACAAAATGAGAAAAAAAAATCCAGAAAATTACATCGTAGGATTTACAAACAAGCAAGATTTCTGGCTCTCACAGACCTGTAACTTCTTCTTTAAGAGGCTCCTCTGTCCTCCACTCTTTACCTGTATTAATGGCACCTGTTTGAACTTATCAGTATAAAAGACACCTGTCCACAACCTCAAACAGTCACACTCCAAACTCCACTATGGCCAAGACCAAAGAGCTGTCAAAGGACACCAGAAACAAAATTGTAGACCTGCACCAGGCTGGGAAAACTGTATCTGCAATAGGTAAGCAGCTTGGTTTGAAGAAATCAACTGTGGGAGCAATTATTAGGAAATGGAAGACATACAAGACCATTGATAATCTCCCTCGATCTGGGGCTCCACGCAAGATCTCACCCCGTGGGGTCAAAATGATCACAAGAACGGTGAGCAAAAATCCCAGAACCACACGGGGGGATCTAGTGAATGACCAGCAGAGAGCTGAGACCAAAGTAACAAAGCCTACCATCAGTAACACACTACGCCGCCAGGGACTCAAATCCTGCAGTGCCAGACGTGTCCCCCTGCTTAAGCCAGTACATGTCCAGGCCCGTCTGAAGTTTGCTAGAGAGCATTTGGATGATCCAGAAGAAGATTGGGATAATGTCATATGGTCAGATGAAACCAAAATATAACTTTTTGTAAAAACTCAACTCGTCGTGTTTGGAGGACAAAGAATGCTGAGTTGCATCCAAAGAACACCATACGTACTGTGAAGCATGGGGGTGGAAACATCATGCTTTGGGGCTGTTTTTCTGCAAAGGGACCAGGACGACTGATCCGTGTAAAGGAAAGAATGAATGGGGCCATGTATCGTGAGATTTTGAGTGAAATACTCCTTTCATCAGCAAGGGCATTGAAGATGAAACGTGGCTGGGTCTTTCAACATGACAATGATCCTAAACACACCGCCCGGGCAACGAAGGAGTGGCTTCGTAAGAAGCATTTCAAGGTCCTGGAGTGGCCTAGCCAGTCTCCAGACCTCAACCCAATAGAAAATCTTTGGAGGGAGTTGAAAGTCCGTGTTGCCCAGCAACAGCCCCAAAACATCACTGCTCTAGAGGAGATCTGCATGGAGGAATCGGCCAAAATACCAGCAACAGTGTGTGAAAACCTTGTGAAGACTTACAGAAATCGTTTGACCTCTGTCACTGCCAACGAAGGGTATATAACAAAGTATTGAGATAAACTTTTGTTGTTGACCAAATACTTATTTTCTAACATAATTTGCAAATAAATTAATTAAATATCCTACAATGTGATTTTCTGGATTTTTTTTCTCATTTTGTCTGTCATGGTTGAAGTGTACCTGTGATGAAAATTACAGGCCTCTCTCATCGTTTTAAGTGGGAGAACTTGCACAATTGGTGGCTGACTAAATACTTTTTTCCCCCACTGTATGACTACCGATTTTATTCCCCCACTGCTAGTAAAAATGGGCAGAAAATGAGTGCCTCACAAGTGTGTCTGGCCTAAACATTCAGTGTGACCAGTCCTGGTGATCCCACCTGTATGAAGCTGAACTCCCTCCAGCTGAGAGCGTTACTGACGGAGGGAAGAGATGTGATTCCTAACAGAACGTACAGGCCAAATCCCAGAATCCCCAGGGATAAGTAGGAGTCACCACGCCAGGCCGTCGTCGTGTCAAACTCAGTGGTCCTGTTCTCTCTGATCTGAGAGAGAGAGAGGCGTGTTTATAATCAAAACCAGTGCCTGAATATTGCTATATACTGTAGGCGTGTGTCCAATGTACAGATGTAGGATCTTAATATGACCAGTATTGTCCCAGAAAAATAATCCTGCAGCGACAGCATTCAAACATTTACTCCGTTCCCACTTTTCTGCCAATGTAATGTTACTTGATTGGTGGTTAGGCTATTAGCTGGCCAAAATTAGTCTACCTGAAAAATGCAACACTGTTAAGACATGCTCCAGTTTCATGGCGACTAAGAAAATATTTTATAAACCTCCTGCTTTAGGCTAGATGTCTCAATATGTAGTTCATACATTCATATTCTATGAGCAGAATTACTTTCGTACCTCAATTATTAATGAAATACTTGAAAAGTGACCGTTTTCTTGAAGCTGTGCATCGCCATTTTCCCTACATTTCCCCCATATGGGCTAGCCACTTAGCAATTTGAGTTTGAGCAAAAGAGCTTCAGCCCCTCACATTTGAGTGACAGCTAGCAAGAGGCCCGCCCAGCATTAACCAATGAGGTTGCAGGGATTGCCCAACAGCTCAGTGGCCACAGCAGATACAGAGAAAGCAAGGACTTGGTATCACGTAGCACTCGTTTTCACCACTTTTGGCTCGTGAGTGCTGCTTTCAGAACTACTGGCCAAAAGGTATACAAAAGTTCCAGAGAATCTCTTTAAAATAAATTCACACTAATACATGGTTATAAAAATGCTGCAGCACAGGAAAATTCTCAGCGTCAACAGAGTGTTCAAATTAAGGTCTTAAATCTGGACACAATTTTGTCTATCCAATGTTCACTGTTTTGAAAGTGTTTAATTTGGCCTTAAAGCTAGGTAGGTGTTCTTACCACAGAGACAGTGCGTTCAGTGGCCTTGAACCTCACATAGTACCTGGGAAGAAAATCAATACTTTCTTTACTAAAATCCAACGGAAGACACAGTTCACTGTGTGTGTGTGTGTGTGTGTGTGTGTGTGTGTGTGTGTGTGTGTGTGTGTGTGTGTGTGTGTGTGTGTGTGTGTGCGCGTGTGTGTGTGTGTGTGTGTGTTCAACTGACCGTATGGGTATGATCAGTGTATAGAGCACGTGCAGAAAGGCGAACCCCAGTGCCAGAAGACCCAGTTGTTTCCTGCACAGCATCCAGCGGTCCAGCCAATCAGGGAAGCGCCTGATGTTAAACATACATAAACACTAATAATCAACATAAATACAGTACATATATACAAAAGTACACTCATTCAAGGGTTTTTCATTATTACTATTTTCTACATTGTAGAATATAGTGAAGACATCAAAACTATGAAATAACACATATGGATTCATGTCATAACCAAAAAAGTGTTCAATACATTTTCAAATAACCACCCTTTGCCTTGATGACAGCTTTGCACACTTGGCATTTCTCAACCAGCTTCATGAGGTAGTCACCTGGAATGCATTTCAATTAACAGTTGTGCCTTATTCAAAGTTAATTTGTGGAATTTCTTTCCTTCTTAATGCATTTGAGCCAACCAGTTTTTGGTAAAAGACCAAGTCCATATTATGGAAAGAACAGCTCAAATAAGCAAAGACAAACAACAGTCCAGCATTACTTTAAGACATGACGGTCAGTTAATCCAGAAAATGTCAAGAACTTTGAAAGTTTCTTCAAGTGCAGTCGTAAAAACCATCAAGCGCTATGATGAAACTGGCTCTCATGAGGACCACCACAGGAATGGAAGACCCAGAGTTACCTCTGCTGCAGAGGATAAATTCATTAGAGTTACCAGCCTCATAATTGCAGCCCAAATAAATGCTTCAGAGTTCAAATAACAGACACATCTAAACCAACTGTTCAGAGGAGACTGTATGAATCAGGCCTTCATGGTTGAATTGCTGCAAAGAAACGACTGCTAAAGGACACTAATAAGAAGAGACTTGATTGGGCCAAGAAACACGAGCAATGGACAATAGACCAGTGGAACTTTGTTGTTTGGTCTTGAGTCCAAATTAGAGATTTTTGTTTCTAACCGCTGTGTTTTTGTGAGACGCAGTGTGGTTGAACGGATGATCTCTGCATGTGTGTTTCTCACCGTAAAGCATAGAGGAGGAGGTGATATAGTGTGGGGGTGTTTTGCTGGTGACACTGTCTGCGAATTATTTAGAATTCATGGCACACTTAACAAACACGGCTACCACAGCATTCTGCAGCGATACACCATCCCATCTGGTTTGGGTTTAGTGGGACTATCATTTTTTAAATTTAAATTTTCACCTTTATTTAACCAGGTAGGCCAGTTGAGGACAAATTCTCATTTACAACTGCGACCTGGCCAAGATAACACAAAGCAGTGCGACACAAACAACAACACAGAGTTACACATTGAATAAACAAATGTACAGATAGAGAAGAACACAATAGAGAAGAAAAAAAATCTATATACAGTGTGTACAAATGAGGTAAGATTAGGGAGGTAAGGCAATAAATAGGCCATAATGAAGTAATTACAATTTAGCAATTAAACACTGGAGTGATGGATGTGCAGAAGATGAATGTGCAAGTAGAGATACTGGGGTGAAAAGGAGCAGGACAATGACCCAACACACCTCCAGGCTGTGTAAGGGCTATTTTACCAAGAATGAGAGTGATGGAGTCCTGTCTCAGATGACCTGGCCTCCACAATCCCTCGACCACAACCAAATTGAGATAGTTTGGTCTGAGTTGGACCGCAGTGTGAAGGAAAAGGAGCCAACAAGTGCTCAGGCTTTGTGGGAACTCCTTCAAGACTGTTGGAAAAGCATTCTAAGAGAGAATTCCAAGAGTGTGCAAAGCTGTCAACAAGGCAAAGGGTGGCTTTTTGAAAAATCTCAAATATAAAATACATTTTGATTTGTTTAACAGTTTTTTGGTTACTACATTATTCCATATGTGTTATTTCATAGTTTTGATGTCTTCACTGTTATTCTACAATGTAGAAAATAGCAAAAATAAAGAAAAACCCTTCAATGAGTAGGTGTTTTAAAACATTTGGCAGGCAGTGTATGTGGACACCACTTCAAATTAGTGGATTCGGCTATTTCAGACACACCCTTTGCTAACAGGTGTATAAAATCGAGCACACAGCTATGCAATCTATGTAGACAAACATTGACAGTAGAATGGTCTTACTGAAGATCTCAGTGACCTTCAATGTGGCACATCATAGGATGCAACATTTCCAACAAGTCAGTTCATAAAATGTCTGCCTTGCTAGAGCTACCCTGCTCAACTTTAAGTGCTGTTATTGTGAAGTGGAAATGTCTAGGAACAACAATGGCTTCGCCGCGATGTGGTAGACCACACAAGCTCACAGATCGGGACTGCCGAGTGCTGAAACGCATCGTGCGTAAAGCCCGTCTGTCCTCGGTTGCAACACTCACTACAGAGTTCCAAACTGCCTCTGGAAACAACATCAGCAAAATAAGTGTTCGTTTGGAGCTTCATGAAATTGGTTTCAATGGCGAGCAGCCGCACACAAGCCTAAGATCACCATGTGCAAATCCAAGCGTTGGCTGGAGTGGTGTAAAGCTCGCCAACATTGGACTCTGGAGCAGTGGAAACGCATTCTCTGGAAGTCCAACGGACAAATCTGGGTTTGGCGGATGCCAGGAGAATGCTACCTGCCTGACTGCATAGTGCCAACTGCAAAGTTTGATGGAGGAGGAATAATGGTTTGGGGCTGTTTTTCATGGTTCAGTCAAGGCTTAGTTCCAGCGAAGGGAAATCTTAACTCTACAGCATACAATTACATTCTAGATGATTCTGTGCTTCCAATGTTGTGGCAACAGTTTGAGGAAGGCCCTTTGCTGTTTCAGCATGACAATGCCCCAGTGCACAAAGCGAGGTCCATTCAAAAATGGTTTGTCAAGATTGGTGTGGAAGTTCTTGACTGGCCTGCAAAGGGCCCTGGTCTTAACCCCATGGAACACCTTTGGGATAAATGGGAACTCCGACTGCTAGCCAGACCTAATCGCCCAACATCAGTGCCCAACCTCACTAATGCTCTTGTGGCTGAATGGAAGCAAGCCCCTGCAGCAATGTTCCAACATCTAATGGAAATTCTTCCCAGAAGATTGGAGGCTGTTAAAATAGCATAAGGGGGACCAAGTCCATATTAATGCCCATGATTTTGGAATGAGATGTTCGTCAAGCTGGTTTCCACATACTTTTGGTCATGTAGTGTACATACAGTTGAAGTCGGAAGTTTACATACACCTTAGCCAAATACTTTTAAATTCAGTTTTTCACAATTCCTGACATTTAATCCTAGTAAACATTCCCTGTTTTAGGTCAGTTAAGATCACCACTTTATTTTAAGAATGTCAGAATAACAGTAGAGAGAAGGATTTATTTACACTTTATTTTATTTCATCACATTCCCAATGCGTCAGTTTACATATGCTCAATTAGTATTTGGTAGCATTGCCTTTAAATTGTTTAACTTGGGTCAAATGTTTCAGGTAGCCTTCCACAAGCTTCCCACAATAAGTTGGGTGAATTTTGGCCCACTCCTCCTGACAGAGCTGGTGTAACTGAGTCAGGTTTGTAAGGCCTCCTTATTCGCACATGTTTTTTCAGTTCTGCCCACAAATTTTCTATAGGATTGAGGTCAGGGCTTTGTGATGGCCACTCCAATACCTTGACGTTGTTGTCCTTAAGCCATTTTGCCACAACTTTGGAAGTATGCTTGGGGTCATTGTCCATTTGGAAGACCCATTTGCGACCAAGCTTTAACTTCCTGACTGATGTCTTGAGATGTTGCTTCACTATATCCACATCATTTTCCTTCTTCATGATGCCAGCTATTTTGTGAAGTGCACCAGTTTCTCTTGCAGCAAAACCCCCCCACAATATGATGCTGCCACCCCCGTGCTTCACGGTTGGGGTGGTGTTCTTCGGTTTGCAAGCGTCTCCCTTTTTCCTCCAAACATAACGATGGTCATTACGGCCAAACAGTTCTATTTTTGTTTCATCAGACCAGAGGACATTTCTCCAAAAAGTACAATCTTTGTCCCCTTGTGCAGTTGCAAACCATAGTCTGGCTTTTTTTATGGCGGATTTGGAGCAGTGGCTTCTTCCTTGCTGAGTGGCCTTTCAGGCTATATTGATATAGGACTCGTTTTACTGTGGATATAGATACTTTTGTACCTGTTTCCTCCAGCATCTTCACAAGGTAATTTGCTGTTGTTCTGGGATTGATTTGCACTTTTCACACCAAAGTACGCTCATCTCTAGGAGACAGAACGCGTCTTGATCGGTATGACAGCTGCCTGGTCCCATGGTGTTTATACTTGGGTACTATTGTTTGTACAGATGAATGTGGTACCTTCAGGCATTTGGAAATTGCTCCCAAGGGTGAACCAGACTTGTGGAGGTCTACCATTTTTTTCTGAGGTCTTGGCTGATTTCTTTTGATTTTTCCCATGATGTCAAGAAAAGAGGCACTGAGTTTGAAGGTAGGCCTTGAAATACATCCACAGGTACACCTCCAATTGACTCAAATGTTTTCAGTTAGCCTATCAGAAGCTTCTAAAGCCATGACATCATTTTCTGTCATCATTTTTTTACAACTGGGGGGCGATATTTTAATTTTTGGATGAAAAATGTTCCCGTTTTAAACAAGATATTTTGTCACGAAAAGATGCTCGGCTATGCATATAATTGACAGCTTTGGATAGAAAACACTGACGTTTCCAAAACTGCAAAGATATTGTCTGTGAGTGCAACAGAACTGATGCTACAGACGAATCCCAGATAAAAATCCAATCAGGAAGTGCCGCATTTTTTGAAACCGCCTCTTGCCAATGACTCCATATATGGCTGTGAATGAGCTACGAATGAGCTTACGTTTTCTACGTCTTCCCCAAGGTGTCTACAGCATTGTGACGTCTTTTTACACATTTCTGTTGAAGAATAGCCGTAAGGGACCACATTTAGCAAGTGGTCACCTGATGTCTCGCGCAGAAAATCTTGCGTAAAATACTGAGGTAGCCATTTTTCCAAACGCTTCTAATGAGAAACTAATTGCCTCGACGGATATATTATCGAATATATATGTTAAAAACACCTTGAGGATTGATTCTAAACAGCGTTTGCCATGTTTCTGTCTAATTTTGAAAAAAGTTTGGCGTTGTAGTGGTAGCATTTTCGGGTTGATTTCTCAGCCAAGCATGATGAACAAACGGGAGCTATTTCGCCTACAAAAATAATATTTTTGGAAAAAAGGAACATTTGCTATCTAACTGGGAGTCTCCTGAGTGAAAACATCCGAAGTTCTTCAAAGGTAAATTATTTAATTTGATTGCTTTTCTTATTTTTGTGAAAATGTTGCCTGCTGCCAGCAGAGCCTAGCATAGCATTATGCCATGATAAACTTACACAAATGCTTGTGTCTCAATATATTTCATTTGTGATTTTCATTAATAGAAAAGATTTCTAGGCGTATTTATGTCCGGTGCGTTATGCTAATTCGTTTGAGGCTATGATTGCGCTCCCGGATCCGGGATTGCTAGTCACAAGAAGTTTTAAAGGCACAATCATTGCACAATCAAGTATATGTAAACTTCTGACTCACTGGAATTGTGATACAGTGAAATAATCTGTCTGTAAACAATTGTTGGAAAAATTACTTGTCATACACAAAGTAGGTGTCCTAACCGACTTGCCAAAACTATAGATTGTTTACAAGAAATTTGTGGAGTGGTTGAAAAACGAGTTTTAATGACTCCAACCTAAGTGCATGTAAACTTCTGACTTCAACTGTACGTACACAACATTGATTAAACATACATGTATGCAACCACACTCACATACACACAAAGGTCTGACCTGTACTTGGTGCCTCTGTAGAGCTGCAGGAAGGAAGCCAGGACACCAGGCAGGTAACAGAGAGACAGCATGATCAGAGACACGATAGGACACACCTGGGGAGAACGCACACACCTTGAACAGCTGGTAACACACAGAGAAACACAAACACAACCACTCAGAGGGCCTGTGGCCAGTACCTTGTTGGCCAGTGAGACCATGATTCTGAAGGAGATGTCTTTGCTCTGGGTGACGTATGCATAGATGATGTCTCTGATCAGCAGGTAGAAGAAGAAGGCAGCACTGAGGCCAATGGCGATGCGCAGGGGGAGCCTCCACTGGGGGAACAGCTGTAGGGGGAAGTCCTCCAGCTCCCGGGCCACTGAGAGAAATCCCCGGTCCAGGGCACTGAAACCCAGCTTGATGGCTACCGCTATCACCGCCTGCTTGGCCTCCACACTTTCCCCGCAGATATACACCTGACATATATTTATACACATACAGTGGGGTCCTGAAATTGACACCATTGATAAATATGAGCAAAAATGCCTGCATAAAATAAATCATTCAAATACTCAGCTACATTGTGTGCTCCACAAATGTGGAAAATTACATTATTTTATACTAATAAATGCTCAGTGAAAGATATGTTTAACAAGTAATAAAAAAATCTTAGAAAGGTATTGACACCACTGTTTTCAATACCCCACTTTGTGAGGATAACGACACTGAGCCTTTTTCTGAAATATACCCGTTTCAGGAAACTAGTTGTATGTCGTGGGTCACTACTTCACACGAGAACCATTTCAATTTTTTTTTTAGCAAAATGCGTTTTTTGGCAGAAATGCCTTCTGGAACATGTTACCTTTCATGTGCCTTAATAACAAACATGTATGCCATCTGTAAATACTAATACATTTTTAAAATGACCAGTCTAGTTGTTTTAGCCACTGAAAAAGTCAGCAACCTTCCCGCTAGCCATGATTGGCTGTGATAATGATTGGGATGGACTTGTCGAGAGATGAATTCGGATTGGACTGCCATATTGCACGCTTCTGTCTATTTGAGCTGGTTAGTATGTGTAGGTAATCCCATCTTTTAAAAAAAATATATTGCTCAGTAGAACTGCTCAAGTTCCTCTCTAACTTTAATCATCAGCTGTCAGAGCAGGCAATCACTGTACCTGTACACAGCCAATCTGTAAATAGCACACCCAACTACCTCATCCCCATATTGTTTTTCATCTTCTTGCTCTTTTGCACCCCAGTATCTCTGCTTGCACAGCATCGGCACATCTATCACTCCAGTGTTAATGCTAATTTATAATTATTTCACCTCTATGGCCTGTTTATTTCCTTACCTCCCTACTGTTCTAAGGCACAACTTTCATGTGCCTTAATAACAAACTTGTATGCCATCTGTAAATATGAATAGAATTGCCAAGTTGATTTATCTACGGAAAAAAGATGGGAACCTTCCCGCTCGCCATGATTGGCTGAGATAATGGATGGGCTAGACATGCCCATATAATATTCGGATTGGTTGCCATGTAGCACTGTCTATAACATGAGCTGGTCGGTTTGTGTAGGTAATCCTTTCTAAAGCGTTAAAAAAAAAAGATATCACGTAGTACATGTAAAACTGCAAAAGTGTTGTTCACCACTTTCTGGAGGACCAAGTTTTGAAATCAGTGGAATGCCCGGTGGAATTAGATTATGATAGTTAAGGAGATGGAGAAAATTCTGCCGTTTGATTGCAAATATGCTGAGGGAGTCGAAAAGAGAACACGCAGAAGGCTGTTGTATAAGACACCTGTCTCTGGATTACATCTTAAAACTAAGGGCAACCATGGCATATCTAAATATCTAATTTACATATATATTCACGCCCTTGAGTAAGTACTTTCAAAACTTTCTTGGTAAGTCTCTAAGAGCTTTCCACACCTGCATAGTGCAACATTTGAACATTATGCTCTGTGAAATTGGTTGTTGATCATTGCTAGACAACCATTTTCAGGTCTTGCCATACATTTTCAAGCAGATTTAAGTCAAAACTATAACTCAGCCACTCAGGAACATTCACTGTCTTCATGGTGAAAAGCACCAGTGTAGATTAGGTCTTATGTTTTAGGTTATTGTTCTGCTGAAAAGGTGAATTAAACCACCAGTGGCTGGTGGAAAGCAGACTGAACCAGGTTTTCCTGTAGGATTTTTCTTATGCTTAGCTCTATTCCATGAATTATTTATCCTGAAAAACATCCCAGTCCTTAACGATTACAAGCATACTCATAACATGATGAAGCCACCACTATGCTTGAAAAATAGGAAGAGTGGTACTCAGCAATGTGTTGCATTGGATTTGCCCCCAAAATATAACACTTTCTATTCAGGATAAAAAGTTAATTGCTTGCCACATTTTTGCATAATTACTTTAGTGTCTTGATACAAACAGGATGCACGTTTTTGAACATGTTTTATTCTGTACAGGCTTCCTTCTTTTCACTCAACTACAATGTTGTTCATCTATCCTCAATTTTCTCATATCATAGCCATTAAAAGCTGTACAGACGCCTGTATCTTTGTATTGACTGTGTGTATTGACACACCATAAAAGTGTAATGAATAACTTAACCATGATCAAAGGGATATTCAATGTTGGCTTTTTTTTACCCGTCTAACCAATAGGTGCCCTTCTTTACGAGATATTGGAAATCAAATGACATTTTATTTGTCACATGCGCCGAATGCAACAGGTGTAGGCCTTACAGTGAAATACTTACTTACAAGACCTTAACCACCAATGCAGCTTTAAGAAAAATACAACAAAAAAAGTACGAAATAAAAGTAACAAATAATGAAAGAGCAGCAGTAAAATAACAATAGCGAGGCAGGGGGTGCCGGTACACATGGGGTACCGGTACAGAGTCAACTTGCAGACTTGTTTACACGTTGCTGTGCTTTTTGTTGCCAACCTTACTTTGCTACCTGACAACTTTACGGTTTTTACTCTTTAATTACCGTTTATATTTTTGTTTTTTCCCCTTTTTCACTCCGTACGATTTATCTGGACGTGGTTCGTCAGGACCTCCAACAGCCGACGCTAAGTAGTAACATTAACATGATGCCTTCTAATTGCAGTCGCTGTACTCATAATATACAGGAGAACGATCGCCTTACAGCGATGATAGCTGTGCTGCAAGCCCAGCTTCAGACGCAATCGTTAGGCAAGGGTAATTTCAGTGTAGGAAAGGATGAAACAGCGTCTTTGCCACCAGTAAGTACAGATGGTAACGTTAGTATAAATCCCCTCGCACGGTCCCTAGCAGCCAGACAACTTTCTCATGGTTTCTGGAGGGGAATGCTGTAGGAATGCTCAGCCGGTGTCGCTCATTCAGCCGACAGAAACTTTCGGTTTTCCCAGCCATTTTGTGATCCCACTTTTTCCTCATGGTAGTCACTTGCGTTCCATTGCTCACGAAGACAAGAAATAATACTCCGGTTGGATCTTTATTGAAGCTATATGTTAAAAACATCCTAATGATTGATTCTGTACTTAGTTTGAAATGTTTCTTCAACCGGTAATATCACTTTTTGAAGTTTTTGTCCGATATTACGCTCTAACAAAAGAAGGTATTTGGACATAAATAGCGGACATTTTCGAACAAAACAAACATTAATTGTGGACCTGGGATTCCTGGAGTGCTTTCTGATGTAGATCATCAAAAGTAAGGGAATATTTATCATGTAATTTCTTGTTTATGTTGACGCCATCTTTGCGGCTGTGGTGTTTTTAAATTGAGCGTCGTCTCAGATTATTGCATGCATTTCTTTTTCCGTAAAGTTTAAAAAAAATCTGACACAGCGGTTGCATTAAGGAGAGGTATATCTATAATTCCATGTGTATATTATCATCTACATTTATGATGAGTATTTCTGTTGAATGATGTGGCTATGCAAAATCACTTGATGTTTTTGGAACTAGTGAATCTAACGCGCCAATGTAAACTGCGATTTTTTAAAATACAAATATGAACTTTATCAGACAAAACATGCATGCATTGTGTAACATGAAGTCCTATGAGTGTCATCTGATGAAGATAATTCAAGGTTAGTGATTCATTTTATCTTTATTTCTGGTTTTTGTGAAGGCTATATTTTGCTGGAAAATGGCTGTGCTTATTGTGGTTTGGTGGAGACCAACATAATCGTTTGTAGTGCTTTAGCTGAAAAGCCTATTTGAAATCGGACACTTTGGTGGGATTAACAATGAAAATAGATTTAAAATTATATAAAACACATGTATGTTTTAGGAATTGTAATTATGATATTTCTGTGGTTTGAATTTTTGCGCCCTCTATTTTCACTGGTAGTTGTCATATCGATCCCGGTATCGGGATTGCAGCCATAACAGGTTTTAAGCAGCGAGTCGGAGTCTGAGCCTTCTCTTGTCTCTACTCCTCCCATTACAGGGTCTGAGATGCCGAAGCTTCCCACCATTAGCTCTGACAAATTGAAAACCCTAGTCATTGGCGACTCCATTACCTGCAGTATTAGACTTAAAACAAATTATCCAGCGATCATACACGGTTTACCAGGGGGCAGGGCTACCGACGTTAAGGCTAATCTGAAGATGGTGCTGGCTAAAGCTAAAACTGGCGAGTGTAGAGAGTATAGAGATATTGTTATCTACATCGGCACTAACGATGTTAGGATGAAACAGTCAGAGGTCACCAAGCGCAACATAGCTTCAGCGTGTAAATCAGCTAGAAAGATGTGTCGGCATCGAGTAATTGTTTCTGGCCCCCTCCCAGTTAGGGGGAGTGATGAGCTCTACAGCAGTCTCACAACTCAATCGCTGGTTGAAAACTGTTTTCTGCCCCTCCCAAAAGATAGAATTTGTAGATAATTGACCCTCTTTCTGGGACTCACCCACAAACAGGACCAAGCCTGGCCTGCTGAGGAGTGACAGACTCCATCCTAGCTGGAGGGGCGCTCTCATCTTATCTACCAACATAGACAGGGCTCTAACTCCTCTAGCGCCACAATGAAATAGGGTGCAGGCCAGGCAGCAGGCTGTTAGCCAGCCTAGCCTGCCAGCTTAGTGGAGTCTGCCACTAGCACAGTCAGTGTAGTCAGCTCAGCTATCCCCATTGAGACCGTGTCTGTGCCTCGACCTGGGTTGGGCACAACTAAACATGGCGGTGTTTGCCTTAGCAATCTTACTAGGATAAAGACCTCCTCCATTCCTGTCATTATTGAAAGAGATTGTGATACCTCACATCTCAAAATAGGGCTACTTAATGTTAGATCCCTTACTTCAAAGGCAATTATAGTCAATGAACTAATCACTGATCATAATCTTGATGTGATTGGTCTGACTGAAACATGATGAATTTACTGTGTTAAATGAGGCCTCACCTCCTGGTTACACTAGTAACATATCCCCGTGCATCCCGCAAAGGCGGAGGTGTTGCTAACATTTACGATAGCAAATTTCAATTTACAAAAAAAAAAAACGTTTTCATCTTGAGCTTCTAGTCATGAAATCTATGCAGCCTACTCAATCACTTTTTATAGCTACTGTTTACAGCCTCCTGTGCCGTATACAGCGTTCCTCATTGAGTTCCCTGAATTCCTATCGGACCTTGTAGTCATAGCAGATAATATTCACATTTTTGTTGACTTTAATATTCACATGGAAAAGTCCACAGACCCACTCCAAAAGGCTTTCGGAGTTTTGTCCCATGGAATAAATGTTGTGGATCTTAATGTTTTTCCTCATAATCCTGGACTATCGGACCACCATTTTATTACATTTGCAATTGCAACAAATAATCTGCTCAGACCCCAACCAAGGAGCATCAAAAGTTGTGCTATAAATTCACAGACAACAAATCATCCTATTTTTCCAACGTAATTGAGAAAATAAGAACAATCCGAAATTTATTTTTGATACTGTCGCAAAGCTAACTAAAAAGCAGCATTCCCCAAGTGAGGATGGCTTTCACTTCAGCAGTAATAAATTCATTAACTTCTTTGAGGAAAATATCATGATTATTAGAAAGCAAATTACAGACTCCTCTTTAAATCTGCGTATTCCTTCAAATATCAGTTGTCCCGAGTCTGCACAACTCTGCCAGGACCTAGATCAAGGGAGACACTCAAGTGTTTTAGTATTATTTCTCTTGACACAATGATGAAAATAATCATGGTCTCTAAACCGTCAAGCTGCATACTGGACCCTATTCCAACTAAACTACTGAAAGAACTGCTTCCTGTGCTTGGCCCTCCTATGTTGAACATAATAAAACTACTCTCTATCCACCAGATGTGTACCAAACTCACTAAAAGTGACAGTAATAAAGCCTCTCTTGAAAAAGCCAAACCTTGACCGAGAAAATATAAAAAACTATCGGCCTATATCAAATCTTCCATTCCTCTCAAACATTTTAGAAAAGGCTGTTGCGCTACAACTCACTGCCTTCCTGAAGACAAACAATGTATAAGAAATGCTTCAGTCTGGTTTTAGACTCCCTCATAGGAACATTGCAGAAATCAGAAACTTTCTGTCCAACAATGATGCAGAAAAATTAATCCATGCTTTTGTTACTTCTAGGTTAGACTACTGCAATTCTCTACTTTCCGGCTTCCCGGATAAAGCACTAAATAACCTTCAGTGAGCACTAAATACGCTGCTAGAATCCTGACTAGAACCACATTTTTTTTATCATTTTAATCCAGTGCTAGCCTCTCTACACTGGCTTCCTGTCAAGGCAAGGGCTGATTTCAAGGTTTTACTGCTAACCTACAAAGCATTACATGGGCTTGGTCCTACCTATCTCTCTGATTTGGTCCTGCCGTACATACCTATGGGACTATGGTGGTCTGCTTGAAACATGTTGGTATTACAGACTCAGACAGGGAGAGGTTGAAAATGTCAGTGAAGACACTTGCCAGTTGGTCAGCGCATGCTCGGAGTATACATCCTGGTATTCCGTCAGGCCCTGCGACCTTGTGAATGTTGATGTGTTTAAAGGTCTTACTCACATCGTGGTCCCAGTCGTCTGGAACAGCTGATGCCCTCGTGCATATTTCAATGTTACTTGCCTCGAAGCGAGTGTAGAAGTAATTTAGCTCGTTTGGTAGGCTTGTGTCACTGGGCAGCTCTCGGCTGTGATTCCCTTTGTAGTCTGTGATAGTTTGCAAGCCCTGCCATGTCCGACGATTGTCAGAGCCGGTGTAGTACAATTCAATCTTAGTCCTGTATTGGCACTTTGCCTGTTTAATGGTTTGTCAGAGAGCATAGCAGAATTTCTTATAATTTCTTATATTCCGCTCCTTGAAAGCGTAAGCTCTACCTGTTAGCTCAGTGCGGATGTTGCCTGTAATCCATGGCTTCTGGTTGGGATATGTACGTACAGTCACTCTGAGATGATGTCATCACTGCACCAGTGACTGATGTGGTGTACTCCTCAATGTCATTGGAAGAATCCCAGAACATATTCCAGTCTGTGCTAGCAAAACAGTCCTTTAGCTTAGCATCTGCTTCATCTGACTACTTTTTTATTGATCGAGTCAACTAGTGCTCCCTGCTTTAATATTTGATTGTAAGCAGGAATCAGTAGGATATAATTGAGGTCAGATTTGCCAAATGGAGGGTGAGGGAGAGCTTTGTACGTGCCCCTGTGTGTGGAGTAAAGGTGGTGTACAGTTTTTTCCCCTCTGGTTGCACATTTAACATGCTGATAGAAATGAGGTAAAACTGATTTGTTTCCCTGCATTAAAGTCCCCAGCCACTAGGAGTGCTGCCTCTGGATGAGCTTTTTCAAGTTTGCTTATGGCGGTTTAAAGCTCATTGAGTGCGGTCTTAGTGTCAGCATCAGTCTGTGGTGGTAAATAGACAGCTACAAAAAATACAGATAAACTCTTTAGGTAGATAGTGTGGTCTACAGCTTATCATGAGATTTTTATTTTACTAGGCAAGTCAGTTAAGAGCAAATTCTTATTTTCAATGACGGCTTAGGAACAGTGGGTTAACTGCCTTGTTCAGGGGCAGAACGACACATTTTTACCTTGTCAGCTCAGGGATTTGATATTGCAACCTTTAAGTTACTAGTCCAATGCTCTAACCACTACCTGCTCTACCTCAGGTAAGCAAAACCTCAAGACTTCCTTAGATATCGTGCATCAGCTGTTTACAAATATACATAGGCCGCCACCCCTTGTCGTACCAGAGGCTGCTGTTCTATCCTGCCGATACAGTGTAGAACTTTGACATTATGGGGTATTGTGTGTAGGCCAGTTAGACTAAATGTAATCCATTTTAAATTCAGTCTGTGACTCAACAAAATGTGGAAAAAGTAAAGGGGTATGAATACTTTCTGAAGGCGCTGTATATAAACTATTTATACAAAAGCATGTGGACACCCATTCAAATTAGTGAATTCGGCTAATTCAGCCACACCCATTGCTGACAGGCGTATAAAATCAGCACACAGCCATGCATTCGCCATAGACAATCATTGACAGTAGAATGGTCTTACTGAAGAGCTCAGTGACTTTCAAAGTGGGACTGTCATAGGACGCCATCTTTCCAACAAGTCAGTTCATCAAATTTCTGCCCAGCTAGAGCTGCCCCGGTCAACAGTAAGTGCTGTTATTGTGAAGTGGAAATGTCTAGGAGTTACAACAACTCAGCCGCGACGTGGTAGGCCACACAAGCTCACAGAACGGGACGGCTGAGTGCTGAAGTGCGTAGCGTGTAAAAAAATGTATCTATCCTCAGTTGCAACACTCACAACGGAGTTCCAAACTGCCTCTGGAGGCACCACACTGCTTATTGAAGCAACATCAGCACAATAACTTTTCGTCGGAAGCTTTATGAAATGGGCTTCCATGGCAGAGCAGCCGCACACAAACCTAAGATCACCATGCTCAATGCCAACTATCGGCTGGAGTGGTGTAATGCTTTCCACCATTGGACTCTGGAGCAGTGGAAACACGTTCTCTGGAGTGATGAATCCCACTTCACCATCTGGCAGTCCAACTGATGAATCTGGGTTTCGCGGATGCCAGGAGAACGCTACCTGCCCCAATGCATAGTGCCAACTGCAAAGTTTGGTGGAGGAGGAATAATGGTCTGGGGCTGTTTTTCGGGGTAGGCCCCTTAGTTCTAGTGAAGGGAACTCTTAATGCTCTTGCATACAATGACATTCTAGATGATTTTGTTCTTCCAACTTTGTGGCCCTTTCCTATTTCAACATGACAATGCCCCTGTGCACAAAGCGAGCTCCATACAGAAACGTTTTGTCTATATTGATGTGGAAGACATTGACTGGCCTGCACAGAGCTCTGACCTCAACCCCATTGAACACCTTTAGGGTGAATTGAAACACTGACAGCGAGCCAGGCCTAATCGGCCAACATCAGTGCCTGACCTCACTAATGCTTGTGGCTAAATGGAAGTCCCCGCAACAATGTTCCATCATAGTAGAAAGCCTTCCCAGAAGAGTGGAGGCTGTCATAGCAGAAAATTGGTGACCAACTCCATGCCTACATCATTTTGAATGAGATGTTCGACTAGCAGGTGTCCACATTGTCATGACGTTGCCCTGTTGGTGAGGTTTATGACCCCTCATAAATACCTTTCCCCCCCTTTTCTCTCCACTCTACACAATGGACTCTTGGCAAGCCCTGTGTTACCACAGAGAAAGTATGGTACCATCAAAAGGTTGGGGAATGAAACAATATTTCCCTTTCTCAACCAGTTGAAAGTGTCCTTTGGTACTTAAAGAATATGATGTCAGATCAGTTGTTGTCTGATGATAGGATGACATAAATTGTATCTTGGAAAGTCTACACATTCTAGCTATCAGATTCAGATGGAATTGTTGTGCAATTTTAATGTTTAAATATGAAACCATTGGTGAGAACATGGGATTTTAGCTTCTAAATGAGAGAATTGTTTTCATAAGTAAATTTATGCTCACACAGTGGCCACGCCCAAGTGAACAGACGTTGGTTGAGAACTATGAAACATGCCCTTCTCTCCCCCAGTATAAAAGCCCGTTGACGGAAGTCAACCTCCGTTCCCGATGACGTGAGGACTGTTGTCCGTATGTTTAAAACTGGCTAATTTCAACTACAACCTAACGAAATTAACATTTAGTTCCATAAATGTTAGGACTACTGTCCTATTGTTTAAAAGGGTGCATTTCAATGCGGAGGTGACAATCACCACACTGGAATGGTGAATTTCGACTAGACCAGCCAGAATACAGCACAAGCTGATTATGGCAACTTGGTGTGAACTTTGAACGATTATTAACTAAAGAAGTGATACATCTTAGACGTCGGTTTATCAGCTGCAGCTGTAAACGTACGTGGCCTAGGAAAGGAAAGACTCTCAAGAATCTCCAAAGAATGACAGGGTACTTTAACGTATTCCGCTCTACAACACTACGACCAGAAAGATTCTTCAAAAGGACAATGACGATCTCTGCTGGCTAAACCAGTCTTCTGTCTTCGACCCATCTATCGAAGCGCAGCTCGGACTAAATACATATCTTGCATTTTTATTAGATTCTGTATTTCGGTAGCATAGCTTCTCAAGGTTTGAAAGAGACCCAATCCCTTTGTCCCTTAGTCTTTCCGCTCTTTCATTCAAACCCAACCCCCTTCCTTTGTGTAACCAGCCGTCATATTGAGTCAGCCCACTAGGGGCTTTCATGACTTGATTTGTAATCGATGTATGATCTATCCTGAGTATGTGTATATATATATATATATATATATATATACACATAAATGTGTAATTCTGTGTGATTATTTTGGTATTTAGTGTATATATATATATACACATAAATGTGTAATTCTGTGTGATTATTTTGGTATTTAGTGTCATGACGTTGGCATCTTTGGGTATAGCATCCCCCTCTCCCTGCCTCCTTCAACTAGGCTGCTGTGGTCAGAGGTCGTAAATTCCTGAGAAGACCCTGCCACATGGCCACATAGTAGAGAGAGAGTAAACTTTCACAGAAGGATAAAGGAAATCCTTCCACCTCACAGAACTTGAGTTACGAACCAATTTCATGTTCCGGAGAATGTATAAAAGATCGGTGAAGAATCCAGCTACGAACTGGTCTGTTTGTCACAACTTGGGAAAGCTCATGGGAGACGGTGTGGCCACATTACCATAACGCTGTTTATATAATAGCCTCATATGAGGTTTACATCTAAGTGTTGTATAAGATGAATGAGTGAGTATGATACTGTTTGTATAATTGTGTCATGATTTTGGACTGTTTAATGAAGAAAAATACAATTCCCTTTTGATTTGAACTAAATCAGAGGAGTTAAAACCAGTTAAAACCAGTTAGGGTCGGACATCCTGGGACAGCCTTTTCTGCCATTCCCAATAAAAAACCCACTCGGGTTTTCGATCAGCAGACCAAGCTTACCTCAATTACGAGAGACCATGTTTTTCTCCATTAGGAGGACAAAGGTTGTAGACCATAGCTGAATCTTTTAACCATACCACGTGGTTAAACTCTTAGACCATCGATACCAACAGAATAAGAACAAGTCTTTGATGCTAATTATTAGTCTGCAGCTAGGAATTCGGTATCATTGAACGCGAAGAACGACAACCGCCGAAACATCCATTCTATAACTAATGTCACTTTGAACTATCCCCTCTAACCAAGACAGAGAGAGAGGGAGAGAGACGGACAATTCTACAAAAGACAAACTTTTCACCAGCGATCAAGATGACACACTGAGCGTAAATATATATATTGATTGCAATTGTTCCCGAATGAGTGAGCGTTCATGTGTAAAGGATTAGCATTTCAATTGTTGTAATTATCACTCTGTAGTGACTTCTTAGTCAACCCCCACTTCCCCTTTTGTCTAACAAGCCGCCATGCCGGTTTAGCCCACTATAGCACATTCTCCAATCATTACATTTACCTTGTTTGTTTGTTTATGCATTTCTGTGAATTACTTAGTTAGTAATAAATAAATGATTTAAGACAATTGATGTATGGATGACTCATAGTGAAGACTGGGTTCGTGCAGATAACCAACAATTTACGATGTTTGGAATGAGACTAACGTGAGGTAAAGTAAATCATTAATTAATTCAAAGACTAATTGATCAGATAAAATATCTGAAAAGTTATTTTAGGAAATGATAACTTTTTAATCTGAATATTTTTCCTTGGTGCCCCGACTTCCTAGTTAATTAGTTACGTGATTAAGCAGTTGATCGTGTAGTAACTAATTGCAGAGAATCTTTGATAAAAACTATCAGTCTTCAGTTAGTGATAGTAAAGACACGACATTAGTAAATAAATAATAATAAAAAATAAGCCAATTTGTGTATTGCTGAACTTATTAGCTAGGGTTTGTGCAGATAACCAAGTACTTACGACAATCAGAAGGAGACGGATCGAGGTGATGATGAATAATTGACTGCTATTGATATAAAAGATCTTCAGATTTTTAAGAGAGTGGATTCGGGAGATAACTGCTCTATATAATGAATGCTTCTGTTGTACCCCAGGATATTAATGGTTTAATTGTTGCATGGTTTAATTCAATCACGTAATCAATTAAACATTAGGTAATCAATGTAATAAAATAGCATGTCATATAATTTAATCAGAGTCAGAGACATGACAACATACTACCACATACTTTTGGTCATGTAGTGTATATAGAGTTGAATCTAGTAGCCAATTGGTTTCATGGGCATGGTTTAAACCTCGGTGTGTACCTGTCTGTTGGCATCTGAAGGTCCATTCTGCAGACTCCAGGCAGACAAGGTGTTGAAGCCTTTAACCACCTCAGCTCCAGGAACCAGACTGTTCAGGTACATATAACCACATTTACATTATATCAACATACACATTATATACATACACATTATACACAACATACACAAAAACATTCCTCATTAACAAAAAAACATACACATAATAACAACCTATACTGTATAGCTCTCACCTTTGCAGGTACTCTGCGTTGGCCTCTGGGTACTGATTCTTCCTCAGGTTGTTACTGAGGTCCACCAACACCTGCAATCCAACATGGCATCATATACACTGGTTCATACTTTATATTTGCCAAAATCACTGGAATATATATACATACTATTGGCTGAATGCAATGGTACGTACAATATTTTTGCTAAATACACAAGCATTTCGCTACACTCGCAATAACATCTGCTAACCATGTGTATGTGACCATTAAAATTTGATTTGAAATACACTGGAACATAGAATATATTGGCTAAATACACTGGGACATACATTATATTCGGCAACTTTACAGTTGCATGCTGACAAAACAGATATTCATACATATAGCAGAAGTAATAAAACATATATGCTACCTTTCCCTTCAGCTGATTGGCCAGTGGTACCAGGAAGTCGTAGTGTTCTCTCTGGACAGCGATGAAGATCAGATGGGCTGACTGAGCAGCTGCAGCATGACCCAGGACCTGCATATACATCATCAACATATTGATACACACTTAAACACAAATACAGTATATTGACATATACTCCCTCAAACATAAAGAAATATATTGAAATACATTTTCAACAAAGTAAAAACCCATATCCACATTTAACATATCACCACATAAATCCAGATCTACTTTATTTTGTACCTGTGCTCCGTGGGGTAGGAGGCTGCTGCGGCTGTGGGGGCGTCGGCTGCCGAACACCACACCGTACCCCGCCTGCAGCAGACGCAGGCCCAGAGAGCGCCCCAGGTCCCCCGTCCCAAACACACACACCCTCTCACTCTCAGGTGGGGCAGGGACAGCCTCCATCATCGGAGACAGGGACACACACTCACTCTTCTCCTCACTCCTCTCCTGACCCGTCATGCCTGAACAGAGACAGGCAAAGACCTCCTTGAGTCGTAGATAGAATCAACAGAAAGGGTCAAAAAGACCAAAGAGTTTAAAATACCTTCCTGAAGTTTCAATCACAGAAAAAGTATATTCACATAAATGGAGCTCGCAGGATGAACGTCCCTTTCACTTCGCTAAGTTCTTCAGCAGACACCTCTAGACACGACTGACTGAGTCTCTATTTGTGTCTGGGCGTGCTCCTGGAGGGAGGAGGAAAGGGAGTAGTCTCTCTGCCAAGGTGGAAATTCCGTTGGAGGGGTTTTGCTTGTTTGTGTGTGTGTGTGTGTGTGGGCAGGAAAGCCCATGGCACTAACTCTGTGTTGTCTCTGAGGACAGGCCAGTGGTTTCTGGGAAGCAGGGATGTTACATAATAGTGGAATTCCAGACCTGGAAAGATGCCAGATCACTGTGGTCGTTCTGGGTTCACACAAGCACAGGTCCACAGTTCATGACAATAACACAACAGCTGATGCACTTTGGTTTGTTGTAATACTACCTTACCCCAGATGGCTTTTGTTCAAAGATGTGACAACATTCCATTGTGTGCAACAATAAGCTTGTAACTCCAAAAATCACAGAATGTGAAATACCAGAAGAACTGTGTTACATCACCATGAACAGTGTTTCCCAAATACAGCAGTTGGTGACCTTGAGCTCAAATGTTTCTTTAAACACTGGTTTCATCACAGCAAGAGCAATCTAAATGCTTGAGGTGGATCAGAGCACAGAATAATTAGTGAACCCAAGCTTTAGACTGGGCTTAGTTTACAGTAAACCAGTAGCGGTAAAATCACTGGGGAAGCCAAGCCAGTAAAAAATGGCCATATTACAACCGTTGTTTTCTCTATAACCTGTTAGTTCATATGCCTTGGGACCTTGATATATAGGCCTAAGTCTGAGACAATATGAAGACACAGTGGCAGAATAAATTCAACCACACATTTTTTTCATCACAAAGCCGGAGAGCGAGCTCTGTTCGGTGAAGTCCACAAAGCATATTGCATGTAACAACAGTTACGTGACCTAGAGTATGGTCAAGCAAGTTAATGTTTCTGACATTTTCAGACGATTAAACAATCATGGATTTAGAACCACAGAGTTAACGCAAAGAAAACAGGAGCTGCCTCCACTATTCCAGCACCATTTCAACTTCAACATCATCTAATCACCTATGCTTAGTCTAATACAGTGACAACTAAAAGATACCAAAAACAATTTAGTACAATCAATGTAAGCTAAATATGATGTGGCTGTCAATGGTTCTGATTTGTGTGTGTGTGTGTGTGTGTGTGTGTGTGTGTGTGTGTGTGTGTGTGTGTATAGTGCATGAATGAATCCTGATCTACAAAATTAGATATCAGTGCATATCTTCAGGACGGTATTAAGTTGTAACAACATCAGTAACATTGTGAAACACACTGGCTTACATCTTGCCTTTGCACTAATGTTTAATTTCACGCCTTAGAGCAGCTCTTACATCCGTAGCAAGGTTATATTTATCCTAGCATGATAGAACCACTGACAGCTAATTCACGCAACCGACACCGTTTAGTTACATTGTCAGTTTCTTATGGTATACTATCGTGATATGGCCTTTTCAATTTACACAATTATGGAAAGTTACCAGATAGCATAATAGACACTTGATTATTATTTGTTTGAGTGATAATGGTTGTCCAAGGCCTTCCAGTTGAGCATGTCGCCGGTGGTCAAGTTCATCTGGTTGATGCACCTCTGGATCTCACAGGGAGACAACACGTAGTCCCAAATGTGGACATTTGTCAGCAGACCAACACATGACTAATGCTGGTTGGAACGCCCGCTGAACGAATCCTGATCCTGAAACAGGAAACAACAACATGTTGTGTTCTGTAATGGAATGCTTTCTTGTTCTTTTCAATGTTGGACGCTTTATATACAAGCAGAAAAGACTATGTGCATTTTTCAGCTTACATTTCATTCGGAAAATAAACAGGTGCTAATTGTGCACTGTAGCAAAAGTTTAAATAGTAGTGAGCAAAACCAAAGCCGCTAAACATGTCAAAACAGAATAAGTTTTACTCTCTACTATTTACTGTCATATTTCATTGCAGTTATCACAGTGACTATCTTACTTTGAGTTACAGCACAGCATGTTGTAATCACTTCAAGTACTAGTAGGAATTTCTCCATCTGGAAAGAATTAAAAAACGTATTTTGTCTTAATTAATGAACTTTTTTAATGCATATGAAAAACATCTGCCCTTTATGCTACTGAGCAGAACGGTAGTATACAATTTATCATAGCTGTGATGAAAAACGTTTGCCGTGTATGCTAAAAAGCAGACCATTTTAGTTAGATTCAAGGTGCTGTTATTAGCATTGCAACAGGTTTCAAATAAATTTGTGAAAACACATGATCTTACCTCGTGGGTTGTCAGAGTGCCTTGTTGGTGTGTGTGAGGGAGAGAGCTGAATACGTATCTTCTACTAGTTTCCTCATTCATTTATATCATCAGCGGTTACAGCGCCTTGCAAAAGTATTCATCCCCCTTGATGTTTTTCCTATTTTGTTGCATTACAACCTGTAATTTAAATGGATTTTAATTTGGATTTCATGTAATAGACATACACAAAATAGTCCAAATTGGTGAAGTGAAATTAAAAAAATAACTTGTTTCAATAAATTATAAAAAAATAAAAAACAGAAAAGTGGTTTGTGCATATGTATTCATCCCCTTTGCTATGAAGCACCTAAATAAGATCTGGTGCAACCAATTACCTTCAGAAGTCACATAATTAGTTAAATAAAGTCCACCTGTGTGCAATCTAAGTGTCACATGATCTGAGTATATATACACCTGTTCTGAAAAGCCCCAGAGTCTGCAACATCACTAAGCAAGGGGCACCACCAAGCAAGCAGCACCATGAAGACCAATGAGCTCTCCAAACAGGCCAGGGACAAAGTTGTGGAGAAGTACAGATCAGGGTTGGGTTATTAAAAAAAATATCCGAAACTTTGAACATCCCACAGAGCAAACCTGCCAAGAGAGGGCCGTCCACCAAAACTCACAGACCAGGCAAGGAGGGCATTAATCAGAGAGGCAACAAAGAGACCAAAGATAACCCTAAAGGAGCTGCAAAGCTCCACAGTGGAGATTGGACTATCTGTCCATGAGACCACTTTAAGCCGTACACTCCACAGAGCTGGGCTTTATGGAAGAGTGGCCAGGAAAAAAGTCATTGTTTCTTGTGACTAGCAATCCCGGATCCGGGAGCGTAATCATAGCCTCAAACGAATTAGCATAACGCAGCGGACATAAATACCCCTAGAAAATGTTCCTATTCATGAAAATCACAAATGAAATATATTGAGACACAGCTTAGCCTTTTGTTAATCACACTGTCATCTCAGATTTTCAAAATATGCGTTACAGCCAACGCTAGACAAGCATTTGTGTAAGTTTATCATGGCATAATGCTATGCTAGGCTCTGCTGGCAGCAGGCAACATTTTCACGAAAATAAGAAAAGCAATCAAAGTAAATAATTTACCTTTGAAGAACTTCGGATGTTTTCACTCAGGAGACTCCCAGTTAGATAGCAAATGTTCCTTTTTTCCAAAAATATTATTTTTGTAGGCGAAATAGCTCCCGTTTGTTCATCATGCTTGGCTGAGAAATCGACCGGAAATGCTATCACTACAACGCCGAACGGGAGACATCAGGTGACCACTTGCTAAATGTGGTCCCTTACGGCTATTCTTCAACAGAAATGCGTAAAAAGACGTCACAATGCTGTAGACACCTTGGGGAATACATAGAAAACGTAAGCTCGTTCGTAGCTCATTCACAGCCATATAAGGAGTCATTGGCATGAGGCGGTTTAAAAAAATGTGGCACTTCCTGATTGGATTTTTATCTGGGTTTCGCCTGTAACATCAGTTCTGATGCACTCACAGACAATAGCTTTGCAGTTTTGGAAACGTCAGAGTGTTTTCTATCCAAAGCTGTCAATTATATGCATAGTCGAGCATCTTTTCATGACAAAATATCTTGTTTAAAACGGGAACGTTTTTCATCCAAAAATGTAAATATCGCCCCCTAGTCGTAGAAGAAAAAAAATAAATAAGCAAACAGGTTTGGTGTTCACCAAAAGGCATGTGGGAGACTCCCCAAACAATTGGAAGAAGGTACTCTGGTCAGATGAGACTAAAATGTAGCTTTTTGGCCATCAAGGAAAATACTATGTCTGGCACAAACCCAACATCTCACATCACCCCGAGAACACCACATCACCCCACAGTGAAGCATGGTGGTGGCAGCATCATGCTGTAGGGATGTTTTTCCATCGGCAGGGACTGGGAAACTGGTCAGAATTGAAGGAATGATGGATGGCGCTAAATACAGGGAAATTCTTGAGGGAAACCTGTTTCAGTCTTCCAGAGATTTGAGACTGGAACGGAGGTTCACCTTCCAATGACCCTAAGCATACTGCTAAAGCAACACTTGAGTGGTTTAATGGGAAACATTTAAATGTCTTGGAAAGGCCAACACCCAGACCTCAATCCAATTGAGAATCTGTGGTATGACTTAAAGATTGCGGTACACCAGCGGAATCCATCCAACTTGAAGGAGCTGGAGCAGTTTTGTCTTGAAGAATGGGACACAATCCCAGTGGCTAGATGTGTCAAGCTTACGGAGACATACCCCAAGAGACTTGCAGCTGTAATTGCTGCAAAAGGTGGCTACAAAGTATTGACATTGGGGGGGTGAATAGTTATGCACACTCAAGTTTTCAGTTTGTCTTATTTCTTGTTTGTTTCACAATAAAACATATTTTGCATCTTCAAAGTGGTAGGCATGTTGTGTAAATAAAATGTTACACCCCCCAAAAAAATATTTTATTTTCAGGTTGTGAGGCAACAAAATAGGAAAACTAGGGGGTGAATACTTTCGCAAGCCACTGTATGACACAAAAAGGAAACAGGTTTATTATGCAAACACGACAGGCATTATTGACCTAAACAGGTATTATTATTCACCAGTTTCCTTACTCATAGAAATATTGACTCAGTCACACAAGAGGAAACATCAGCATAATAAACAACTAGAACTTGAATATGCAGTGCCTTGCGAAAGTATTCGGCCCCCTTGAACTTTGCGACCTTTTGCCACATTTCAGGCTTCAAACATAAAGATATAAAACTGTATTTTTTTGTGAAGAATCAACAACAAGTGGGACACAATCATGAAGTGGAACGACATTTATTGGATATTTCAAACTTTTTTAACAAATCAAAAACTGAAATTGGGCGTGCAAAATTATTCAACCCCTTTACTTTCAGTGCTGCAAACTCTCTCCAGAAGTTCAGTGAGGATCTCTGAATGATCCAATGTTGATTTGGTGAAATTACACTGGCAAAAACTACAGGAAAGAAGACAGTCACCAGTCATGGTGTCACTTTTGCCTCAAACTGTTCTTCCAGGAAGGCACACAGGCTAATGGAATTTCATACAATGTTTTGTTTGTGTAGTATTTTATGAAGTAAGTGAGTGAAGGAAAATATATACCCATTTATTTTATTGATGAAATAAAAATAATTATTACAAAAGATCCCACTTGTCAGACACTGGTTGAATCAACATTGTTTCCACATTGTTCCTGTATTTTTAATGTTGGTACAAGCTGTTTCTGGGAATATGTCTTTCTGCGTGCACCTAAAAGTTAATCTATGTATTTAGGTATTTGGCATCTACACAAACAACCAGCTATATCCAGAACAAATGGAAGTGCTCCCCATAACAGAAGACACTGTGGGCCACTCTGTCTATCTAGTGATGAAAGGGAAGCCTGTTGCTGGGTTTCAGAGAGTCTGTTTTCTGGAGGAAATAATAACACTCTGCCCCAGAGAGGATCACACTGATAGATGTGTTTTTATGTGTCTGACCTGCCCCTGGAGATGTATGAGACAGACACAAAATATACATTTAAAAACATTTATATGTCTCTGAAACCTGTGTTTCATCCGGGGATAACTGTACAGTCAGTCAAAGAAGAGAGAGGATGTACAGTAAGAGAGAGGATATAAGAGAGAAAGAGCTTTCACCATTCTCTTTACTTAAGAGAGAAAACTCATGTCTGGTTAACATACGGTTGAAAATATATGCATTAAATGCAACAATGTTTACAGTGTCATACAAAAAGAAATATGACTGCATATCAATTAAATGTTATTGTTGGTTTTTGATCCCAGAAACATGGCAAACGATGATTGAATGGTAGCCAACCTCTGAGGGTACAATAGCAAAGAAACAAGAGTTCATGCCTCAAAGACAAAGCTGTCATCACACTGAGGGTGTTATTTTGTGTGTGTGTGTCCTCTAAGGTATCAGTGGTTGGCTGTCTTTAGGGTTCCTCTGATCTGCCCCCCTCTCCCAGCCCTGTCGTATGCGGGTGATGGTTCGGTCCACACAGGGGGTTATGAGCAGCAGCTTGAGTAGCAGCACCACAGAGGGAAGCACCAGACACAGCATGTAGCCCGGTGGGGTGTACCACTTGTAGGTGGAGGAACTCAGGAATCTGTTCCAGCCGTACAGGTAGGTGTGCGCCGTACACAACAGCAGAGTCAGGTGACCCAGCTTGGACTGGTGGGGGAGAAAAGAACACATAAACACATGAACCACACACACGCGCCAGATACGTGCACAGATAGAGGTCTAAGGAAGTTTGAGCACCTGCCTTTTTGCTTTCCTATGAGAAAATAGGAAAGCAAATGTCTATTTAGGAAAGCATATGTATATTTTCTCTGTTGCTATTTAAATTAATTGCCCATCAAACTAGCTAATTTCTGCTTTTTTTATTTTGGAAAATGTCCCCTCCCTACCATTCTGCCCCCAGTAGGCCTGAGGCTGATGTTAGCAGCAGAACATACTCCAATCACAGGTAAAGTCTAGTTAGCTAGTTATTCTGTTGAAACAATCTAACTAGCTAGCTAACTAGCTCCTTCTACATTCACTATGATCAGCTGATAGCCCACCCCTCATTGCCCTCTCTCTAAGCAGTAGGCTATAAGCTTGCTTACAGTGGCGTTAGTGGGATTTGCATAAAATAAAAGGTCTACTCCATGCTTTTCTATGGGGGGCTTTTTTCACATTGAGCACGTCCCATCCAAAGGTCTGTGCATGGCCCTGACACACGCACAAGCACACCCAAACTCACACACTTTTGACAATTATCTTAAATATATAGTTTAGCTTTAGCATAGCCTATTGGACATGCACACGTTTATCCCAGATAGGGCTAATAACACTCTGGGTATTGGAGCTGTGCAAGGAGAAGCCTGGAGAAACCTCGGAAACAGGCTGGCCAGATAAATCTCCCTTAATTGACCCTTAGCTAAGCTTCACCCCAGAATATTAGGCAACCAATCGCAGTGCTCCGTTGGATAGTGTTTTTTCTCCAATTTATGCTTTGGCCACAAATACTGGTATAGGATGAGTCAACAACCTTATCTAGTTAAGAGTTAACAGAACATAAACTTTTAAAAGTGAGATTTTCACTGGACAGTTACTTTAAAACACAATTTAAGATCATCCTAAGTGGTTTTCTCCAATGGTGGTATGAACAGGGAGTTGGACTTCCTGGAAGATTGCTGCCCAAGTTTGCTAAGTAATGAAGGGGACGTGGCTTAGCGAAGGGGCAATCGTTGTATAATTTAACTATGATCAAATATGGAACTGACCTTCACAGAGACCGACCTCCAGAGGTGGGACCAAGTCATTGTTTAACAAGTCACAAGTAAGTCTCAAGTCTTAGCACTCAAGTCCCAAGTCAAGTCCCAAGTCAAGACCGACAAGGCTCAAGTCCTAAACTTTGAGTTTCGAGTCCTAAACAAGTCATAATGTGCTCTTCACCAAATGTAATACCATTTCATATTTTTAACAAGAGTAATAGTTAGTATATTACATTACGCAAATCATGAATGCTTTTAAAAATATATATATTTATTACTTTCCATGGAAATACATGGGTTGCCATTAGAAAGTCCCCCCCCACATTGCGATTGACTATCGAGGATCACTATGGGGCCCAACCTTACCACACACAACACACAACATACACACACACACACACACCCTCTCTGTGTGTGGTTACAGTAGGCTAACGTATGTCAATGGTTTTATATATAATATAAATAAATATAAATTATATAGCTGTCGGATATATTAGCCACGACTTACTGTTCTTTGTGCAACTTCAAATGTTGAACAAAGTTGTTGCGCCTCCGCATGTTTTGCAAGTTGCAATCTGTTTTTTGTTGATACAGCGAAGTCTTTATATCCAAAAAATAATAATTTGGGGTATCATCTTTCCAAGGGCTCCATCTGAATTCACCCGCCAACATTCCTCTGCACTGCCACGCGCAACTTTTTATCAACTGGCACAATTTGATTGGCTGCTGTCCGATACAAACTTTAATCTGTTAAGTGAAGAGTTGATGCACTGCACACTTTTTTTTAATAGCATCATTTTTAATATTTGGGCTTGGGGAGGGTATCAAGTCAGGGCGAGTCAAAAGGCTCGTCCAAGTTAAGTGACGAGTCATTGGTGTTAAAGTCAAAGTCGAGTTGCAGGTCATCATATTTGTGACTCGAGTCTGACTCGAGTCCAAGTCATGTGACTCGAGTCCACACCTCTGCAGACCTCTGGCCTACCTTAACAGACACACACATACACACAGACAGAGGCGTCGGGCCAATATGCGCACCACAGATTTGTCCGGTTTAAACATTTTTTATAATATAGGTTCTCTGTAATACTACTAGCCTCCTAGCAATTTTAGGTTCCCAATCTCACAACCTCATTTATAGCCACCAATAAGTTATTGGTTATCAGTTATCAGGCTATCAATCAAGTTAGTGTAGCTAGCTTGTGTAACTATCTTAGGTGGCACACCTGCTGGCAAGGTTTCACCCGGATTTGAGCAGAGATGCAGAGAAACATTTTGTTTCTTAACAAAAAGACTCACCAGTCAGACAGCTCAAGAGGTATGCTCAGATATGTTTTACATATAATTAAGTATAATGTTTATGGTTCCAGATTACAGGAAACATCTGTTTCAGATGTTTGAAAAATTCTCCAACTTCAGACCCCCAGTCCGGACCATCACCAAGCCATCCTCAGACACTGTAATTTGTGCCCCCTCAAATTTTGGGGGCAGATGATGCCCCTGCACATACATCTCTAGGTGAGTTCTCCTGGCCTGTTCTAATATATTCCTCCGAAATTATATCTGATGCATAACTTAACATTTAAATCCCTGCACCAATTTGAGGGGAATTAATGAATTAGAGAATGATCCGGAGTTTCTCCTTATTATCCCCAGCACATAACCTCTGGCTTGTCTGCTGAAAATCAGATTACTTTCCTGGAGTTCTATTGCATTCTGACCTGGATGTTGGCTCTGCACCCCGCATGAATACGTCAATAGGGGAAACACCGAAGGAGATTAGTGTACTAATTACTAATTAAATTGCCAGGGACCTCACGATACGATATTATCACGATACTTAGGTGCGATACAATAGGTATTGCCATTCTCACGATTCTATGTATATTATGATTCGATACATCGATTTTATTGCGATTTGATGTTGTCATATTGTTCACTATATGTCTGCTGCAGAGAGACAAGAGGGATCATGAAATAACGTTTTTTTAGCAGTCATGGAAATAAAAGGGCTGAAAACATTGTCTCACTATTTCAAAAGAAGATGAGAACAATCTATAGGATTACAAATACTAGCGGTACAGCCGACTAGCGCTAGCTAACGCTACCTAGCAACAAGAAAAGGGGAGGGGGTGGTTACAAATCAATACTTGGAGTCAAAGTATCAATATACTATAGTCCAAAATAATATTGCGATATTTAACTGTATCGATAACTCCACCGCTAGTAAAAATGGGCAGAAAATGAGTGCCTCGCAAGTGTGTCTGGCCTAAACATTCAGTGTGACCGGTCCTGGTGATCTCACCTGTACGAAGCTGAACTCCCTCCAGCTGAGAGCGTTAATGACGGAGGGAAGAGATGTGATTCCCAATAGGACGTACAGGCCAAATCCCAGAATTCCCAGGGACAAGTAAGAGTCGTCATGCCAAGCTGTTGTAGTATCAAACATTGTGGTCCTGTTCTCTCTGATCTGGGGGAGAGAGACCGAGAGAGAGAGCAAGAGAGAGAAGAGAAAGAATGTGAGAAAGAGGAAGCATGAGAGCAAGGGAGAGGCGTAAATCCAGTATAATCAAAACCAGTGCCTGAATCCTGCTATATACTGTAGGTGTGTGTTCAATGTACAGATGTATGATCTTAATATGACCAGTATTGTGTCACAGCAAAATAATCCTGCAGCTATACAGGATTTTAATGTTTTGTCCATTTACACTTTTCCGCCAATGTAATGTTACTTGATTGGCGGCTAGGCTATTAGCTGGCCAAAATTAGGCTACCTGAAAAGTGCAACACTGTTAAGACATGCTCTGGAACTTAGGTGTTTTTGAAACCTCCTGCTTTGGGCTGGATGTCTCAATGTGTAGTTCATACATTCATAATCAATGAGCAAAGTTACTTTCTTACCACAATTAGCCACAAAATACTTAGTTTGAAAGCGACTGTTTTCTTGAAGCTGTACAACGCCATTTTCCCTACATTTCCCCCATATGGGCCAGTCCCTTAGCAATTCAAGTTTTAGCCAAAGAGCTTCAGCCCCTCACATTTGAGTGACAGCTAGGTTGCAGGGTGGGCCCAACGGCTCAGTGCCCACAGTAGAGAGAGAGAGAAACCAATGACGTGGTGCACATATCTACACAAATGTGACACGTTTTTGGGGACCACTTTTGGCTCGTGAGTGCTACTTTCAGGACTACTAGCTAAAAAGTATACAAAGGTTCAGGAGAATCTCTTTAATGTAACCATGTATTAGTGTGAATTTATTTATGTAAATCCTGCGGTGCATGAAAATTCTCAGCGACAACAGAGTGGTCAAATTAAGATCCTACATCTGTACATTTTGTCTATTCAATGTTCACTGTTTTGAAAGTGTTTAATTAGGCGTTACAGCTAGGTAGGTGTTCTTACCACAGAGACAGTGTGTTCAGTGACCCAGAACATCACAGAGTACCTGAGAACAAAATCAATACTTTCTTTACTAAAAACTAAAGGACAATACATGCCACTGTGTGTGTATTAGAGTGTTTGCTCCACTGACCGTATGGGTATGATCAGTGTATAGAGCACGTGCAGAAAGGCGAACCCCAACGACAGTAGACCCAGTTGTTTCCTGCACAGCATCCAGCGATCCAGCCAATTAGGGAAGCGCCTGATGTTAAACATACATAAACACTTATAATCAACATAAATATATATGCAACCTCGTGTGAACATACATGCATGCAAACACACACATACACACAGAGGTCTGACCTGTACTTGGTGCCTCTGTAGAGCTGCAGGAAGGAAGCCAGGACACCAGGCAGGTAACAGAGAGACAGCATGATCAGAGACACGATGGGACACACCTGGAGAGAACACACACACATCTTGAACAGCTGGTAACACACATAGAAACAAACAGAACACAAACACTCAGAGGGCCTGTGGGCCAGTACCTGGTTGGCCAGTGAGACCATGATTCTGAAGGAGATGTCTTCGCCCTGGGTGACGTATGCATAGATGACGTATCTGATCAGTAGGTAGAAGAAGAAGGCAGCACTGAGGCCAATGGAGATGCGCAGGGGGAGCCTCCACTGGGGGAACAGCTGTAGGGGGAAGTCCTCCAGCTCCCGGGCCACTGAGAGAAATCCCTGGTCCAGGGCACTGAAACCCAGCTTGGTGGCTACCGCTATCACTGCCTGCTTGGCCTCCACACTTTCCCCGCAGATATACACCTGACATATATTTATGCACATACAGTGGGGTCCGAAATCATTGACCCTTGATAAAGATGAACAAAAATGCCTGTACAAAATAAATCATTCAAACACTGAGCTTTTGTATGCTCCAAAAAAAAGGGGAAATTATAAAATGTTGTACTAATACAATTCCTGAGAGAAATGTATTTTGTTTAACAAGTAATAAAAAAAATCTCAAAAATGTATGGGTCAAAATTATTGACACCCCTGTTATCAATACTTTTCAATAGCTCACTTTGCGAGGATAACAACACTGAGTCTTTTTCTAAAATGATATAAAAATGCAAATGACTGGAGTTTGCTTAACGGCATTGGTACTTGGATTGGGACAGGTGCTTTTGTCAGATGACATGACAGAGCTCCTTGACCGAGCATGACAGTTGTGGATTTGGTGTTGAAAAACAGAAGGGGCATCCAGCCTGGAGGAGTGCTCCCCCCCAGCCCGGTCCATCCGGTGCCTCCTCCATGCACCAAGCCTCCTGTAGGTCTCCCCAGCCTGGTGGGCCCCGTGGCAGCCCCACGCAACAGGCTGTCTCTGTCTCCTCCCTGCAGGTGCTCCCGCCTGGCCGGCGCTGCCGGGATTCTCCCGCCTGGCCGGCGCTGCCGGGATTCTCCCGCCTGGCCGGCGCTGCCGGGATTCTCCCGCCTGGCCGGGATTCTCCCGCCTGGCCGGCGCTGCCGGGATTCTCCCGCCTGCCCGGCGCTGCCGGGATTCTCCCGCCTGCCCGGCGCTGCCGGGATTCTCCCGCCTGCCCGGCGCTGCCGGGATTCTCCCGCCTGCCCGGCGCTGCCGGAATTCTCCCGCCTGCCCGGCGCTGCCGGATTCTCCCGCCTGTCCGGCGCTGCCAGATTCTCCCGTCCCTTCGGGACCCGTGGCTTGGGTCCCCAGTCCGAGGTCGGCGGCGAGGGTCGCCGTTTTTAAGAGGCCACGGAGGCGGATAAAGACGCAGAGAAAAACTATGGTGAAGTGGGGTCCACGTCCCGCGCCAGAGCCGCCACCACGGACATACGCCCACCCAGACCCTCCCCTATAGGTTCAGGTTTTGCGGCCTGAGTCCGCACCTTTTGGGGGGGGGGGGGGGGGGCGTGAGTTGGGGTGGGCAGTCTGTTTGTTTTTGTATGTTGGTTTCTGTGTTCGGCCTAGTATGGTTCTCAATCAGAGGCAGGTGTCGTTAGTTGTCTCTGATTGAGAATCACACTTAGGTAGCCTTTTTCCATCTGTGTTTCGTGGGTGTTTATTTTTCCGTGTTAGTGTTTGTGCCACACGGGACTGTTTCGGTTTTGATTACTTCACGTTTATTGTTTTGTTCAGTGTTCGTTATTCATTAAAAAACTATGAACACTTTCCACGCTGCGCATTGGTCCTCCGATCCTTCATACTACTCCTCTTCGTCAGAAGGAGGACGAAAACCCTTACATTAGTGAAATACCTGGTTGCCTCTGCCAGGATGTCATCAAGTGGATCTTCCAACGAGACAATGACCCCAAACACTAATAAAAATCCACAAAGAAATTGTTAATTGGCCCAAAATAATTGCTCTGAATGTGTTCTCCAACTCATTAAACATATTAGAAAAAGGCTCAGTGTCTTTATCCTCACAAGGGGAATGTGCTAGAGTATTAAAAACAGCGGTGCCAATACAATTGTTTTATTATTACTTTCTCTGAGCAATTGTATTAGTATAAAATAATATAATTTCCCAAGGAAATTTGCATTGACTATAGCTCAGTAATTGAATTTGTAACGGTTTTCTTTATGAGAAGGAGAGTCGGACCAAAATGCGGCGTGTCTATTGCAATCCATGTTTAATGAATTAACACACTAAACACAAACACTACCAAAACAATAAACTTAACAAAACCCGAAACAGCCTATACTTGTGTATCCTAACACAGAACAATGACATCAGGACACTAAGGACAATCACCCACGACAAACTCAAAGAATATGGCTGCCTAAATATGGTTCCCAATCAGAGACAACGATAAACACCTGCCTCTGATTGAGAACCACTTCAGACAGCCATAGACTTAGCTAGAACACCCCACTAGCTACAATCCCCACACATACACACCACATACAAAAACCCATGCCACACCCTGGCCTGACCAAATAAATAAAGATAAACACAAAATACTTTGACCAGGGTGTGACAGAACCCCCCCCCTAAGGTGCGGACTCCCGAACGCACCTCAAAACAATAGGGAGGGTCCGGGTGGGCGTCTGTCCATGGTGGCGGCTCCGGTGCGGGACGTGGACCCCACTCAATCAATGTCTTAGTCCCTTCTCCTCGCGTCCCTGGATAGTCCACCCTCGCCGCCGACCATGGCCTAGTAGTCCTCACCCAGAACCCCACTGGACTGAGGAGCAGATCGGGACTGAGGGGCAGCTCGGGACTGAGGCAGCTCGGGACTGAGGGGAAGCTCAGGAGTGAGAGGAAGCTCAGGAGTGAGAGGAAGCTCAGGCAGGTTGATGAATCTACCTGGCTGGCTGGTGGTTTCGGCAGATCCTGGCTGACTGGCAGATCCTGGCTGACTGGCAGATCTGGAAGAGTCTGGCCGACTGGCAGATCTTGAAGAGTCTGGTCGACTGGCAGATCTGGAAGAGTCTGGTCGACTGGCAGATCTGGAAGAGTCTGGTCGACTGGCAGATCTGGAAGAGTCTGGTCGACTGGCAGATCTGGAAGAGTCTGGTCGACTGGCAGATCTGGAAGAGTCTGGTCGACTGGCAGATCTGGAAGAGTCTGGTCGACTGGCAGATCTGGAAGAGTCTGGTCGACTGGCAGATCTGGAAGAGTCTGGTCGACTGGCGGATCTGGAAGAGTCTGGTCGACTGGCGGATCTGGAAGAGTCTGGTCGACTGGCAGATCTGGAAGAGTCTGGTCGACTGGCAGATCTGGAAGAGTCTGGTCGACTGGCAGATCTGGAAGAGTCTGGTCGACTGGCAGATCTGGAAGAGTCTGGTCGACTGGCAGATCTGGAAGAGTCTGGTCGACTGGCAGATCTGGAAGAGTCTGGTCGACTGGCAGATCTGGAAGAGTCTGGTCGACTGGCAGATCTGGCTGCTCCATGCTGACTGGCTGCTCCATGATGACTGGCAGCTCTGGCTGCTCCATGCTGACTGGCTGCTCCATGCTGACTGGCAGCTCTGGCTGTTCCATGCTGACTGGCTGCTCCATGCTGACTGGCAGCTCTGGCTGCTCCATGCTGACTGGCTGCTCCATGCTGACTGGCAGCTCTGGCTGCTCCATGCTGACTGGCTGCTCCATGCTGACTGGCTGCTCCATGCTGACTGGCGGCCCTGGCTGCTCCATGCTGACTGGCGGCCCTGGCTGCTCCATGCTGACTGGCGGCCCTGGCTGCTCCATGCTGACTGGCGGCCCTGGCTGCTCCATGCTAACTGGCAGCTCTGGCGGCTCCTTGCAGACTGGCAGCTCTGGCGGCTCCTTGCAGACTGGCAGCTTTGGCGGCATCCTGCAGACAGGCAGCTTTGGCGGCATCCTGCAGACAGGCAGCTCTGGCGGCTCCTTGCAGACTGGCAGCTCCTTACAGACTGGCAGCTCTATGCAGACTGGCAGCTCCTTGCAGACTGGCAGCTCCTTGCAGACTGGCAGCTCTATGCTAACTGGCAGCTCTATGCTAACTGGCAGCTCTATGCTAACTGGCAGCTCTATGCTAACTGGCAGCTCTATGCTAACTGGCAGCTCTATGCTAACTGGCAGCTCTGAACAGGCGGGAGACTCCGGCAGCGCTGTAGAGAAGGAAGGCTCTAACAGCGCTAAACAGGCGGGAGACTCCGACAGCGCTGGAGAGGAGGAGGGCTCCGACAGCGCTGGACAGGCGAGGCGCACTATAGGCCTGATGCGTGGTGCTGGCACTGGTGGTACTGGGCCGAGGACACGCACAGGAAGCCTGGTGCGGGGAGCTGCTACCGGAGGGCTGGGGTGTGGAGGTGGCACAGGATGGGTTAGACCGTGAAGGCGTACTGGAGATCTTGAGAGCGGTGCTGGCACAGGACGTGCAAGGCTAGGGAGGTGCACAGGAGGCCTGGTACGTGAGACTGGCACCATCTTAACCAGCCGACTAACACGCACCTCAGGACGAGTATGGAGCGCTGACCCAGGTGCCATCAAATCCCCGACACGCTCCGTCGGGCGAATTCCATGTTTAAAACACCAACACAGCAACTCCCTCATTTCTCTCTCCTCCAATTTCCCCATTAACTCCTTCACAGTCTCTGTTTCGCTCACCTCCAACACCGGCTCTGGTCTCCTCCTTGGCTCCTCACGATAAACAGGGAGAGTTGGCTCAGGTCTGGCTCCTGACTCTGCCACACTCTCCCTGAGCCCCCCCCCAAGAAATTTTTGGGGCTGACTATGGGGCCTCCGTCCGCGCCGCCTTGCTTGCTTCGCAAACTCCATTCTCCTATATCCTTCCGCGCACTGCTCCATCGAATCCCAGGCGGGCTCCGGCACTCTCCCTGGGTCGACCGCCCACCTGTCTATCTCCTCCCAAGAAGTATAGTCCATACTGTACTCCACTTTGGGCTGTTCTTGCCTGTTGACACGCTGCTTGGTCCCTTTGTGTTGGGTGATTCTGTAACGGTTTTCTTTATGAGAAGGAGAGTCGGACCAAAATGCGGCGTGTCTATTGCAATCCATGTTTAATGAATTAACACACTAAACACAAACACTACCAAAACAATAAACTTAACAAAACCCGAAACAGCCTATACTTGTGTATCCTAACACAGAACAATGACATCAGGACACTAAGGACAATCACCCACGACAAACTCAAAGAATATGGCTGCCTAAATATGGTTCCCAATCAGAGACAACGATAAACACCTGCCTCTGATTGAGAACCACTTCAGACAGCCATAGACTTAGCTAGAACACCCCACTAGCTACAATCCCCACACATACACACCACATACAAAAACCCATGCCACACCCTGGCCTGACCAAATAAATAAAGATAAACACAAAATACTTTGACCAGGGTGTGACAGAATTATTTATTTTCAACAGTCTTTATTGCAATTTTTTTTGCTCAAGGGTCCCAATAAATATTGACCTGTTGGTATTTGTACCAATTCAACTAACTGTTGTGGTTTATATTCGGCGGCAAAACAAATAAATATTTTTTATTTTCAAATAACTCAAATATTATTTGGTTTTCTGAGAGCTGCATTTGAATATCAAAGAAAAGTATTGCCTTTGAAAACTATATTCAACTACCCAAAGAATTTGAAAAGCTGGTATTTTCAAATAAAATACAAAATAATATTCCCAGGTCTGGTGTGTGTGTGTGTGTGTGTGTGTGCAAGCTTCTCTTTACAGAGGATACACAATACCGGTTTCTAGCTCCAGAATGAAGATGTTCTTATTTAGCACAGAGGAGTCAAAATGTACAGTGCCTTCAAAAAGTACTCCACCCCTTGACTTTCTCCCCATTTTGTTATGTTACAACCTGCATTTGTTATGGATTACATTGAGATGATGTGTCACTGGCCTACACACAATACCCCATACTGTCAAAGTGGAATTATGTTTTTAGAAATTTAAAAAAATGTATACAAAATGAAAACCTAAATTGTGTTGAGTCAATAAATTATGGCAAGCCTTAACAAGTTTAGGAGTAAATATGTGCTTAACAAGTCACATAATAAGTTGCATGAACTCACTCTGTGCAATAATAATGTTTAACATGTTTTTTGAATGACTACCTCATCTCTGTAACACACACATACAATTATCTGTAAGGTCCCTCAGTCAAGTTCGGTAGAGGGGGAATAATGGTCTGCAGATGTTTTCATAGTTCGGGCTAATGCTTTCAGCATACAATGACATTCTAGATGATTCTGTGCTTCCAACATTATGGCAAAAGTTTGGGGAAGGCCCTTTGCTGTTTGACAATGCCCCTGTGCACAAAGCGAGGTCCATAAAGAAATGGTTTGTCGAAGATCTGTGTGGAAGAACTTGACTGGCCTGCACAGAGCCCTGACCTCAACCCCATGGAACACCTTTGGGATAATTTGGAATGCCAACTGCAAGCCAGGCCTAAACGTCCAACATCAGTGCTCAACCTCACTAATGCTATTGTGGCTGAGTGAAAGTAAGTCCCAGTAGCAATGTTCCAGCATCTAGTGGAAAGCCTTCCCAGAAGAGTGGAGGCTGTTATAGCAGCAAAGGATAGACCAACTCCATATTAATGCCCATCATTTTGGAATGAGATGTTCGATGAGCAGATGTCCACATACTTTTGATCATGTAGTGTACAGTATATAGACTTGAAACGAGTAGCCAATTGGTGTCATGGGCCTGGCTTAAACCTCGGTGTATACCTGTCTGTTGGCATCTGAAGGTCCATTCTGCAGACTCCAGGCCGACAGGGTGTTGAAGCCTTTAACCACCTCAGCTCCAGGAACCAGACTGTTCAGGTACATATAACCACATTCACATTATATCAACATATAAAAACATCCCTAATTAACAAAAAAACATACACATAATAACAACCTATACTGTATAGCTCTCACCTTTGCAGGTACTCTGCGTTGGCCTCTGGGTACTGATTCTTCCTCAGGTTGTTACTGAGGTCCACCAACACCTGCAATTCAACATGGCACTGATTCATACAATATCTTTGCTAAATACACTGGAATATACATTCTATTGGCTAAATACACTGGGACATAGAATATATTGGCTAAATACACTGGGACACAGAATATATTGGCTAAATACGCTGGGACATACATTATGTTAGCCAAATATACAGTTGCATGCTGACAAAACAGATATTCATACATATAGCAGAAGTAATAAAACATATATGCTACCTTTCCCTTCAGCTGATTGGCCAGTGGTACCAGGAAGTCGTAGTGTTCTCTCTGGACAGCGATGAAGATCAGATGGGCTGGCTGAGCAGCTGCAGCATGACCCAGGACCTGCATATACATCATCAACATATTGATACACAATTAAACACAAATACAGTATATTGACATATACTCCCTCAAACATAAAAAATATATTGAAATACATTTTCAACAAAGTAAAAACACATATCCACATTTAACATATCACCACATAAATCCAGATCTACTTTATTTTGTACCTGTGCTCCATGGGGTAGGAGGCTGCTGCTGCTGTAGGGCCGTCGGCTGCCGAACACCACACTGTACCCCGCCTGCAGCAGACGCAGGCCCAGAGAGCGCCCCAGGTCCCCCGTCCCAAACACACACACCCTCTCACTCTCAGGTGGGGCAGGGACAGCCTCCATCATCGGAGACAGGGACACACACTCACTCTTCTCCTCACTCCTCTCCTGACCCGTCATGCCTGAACAGAGACAGGCAAAGACCTCCTTGAGTCGTAGATAGAAGCAACAGAAAGTGTCAAAAAGACCAAAGAGTTTAAAATACCTTCCTGAAGTTTCAATCACAGAAAAAGTACATTCACATAAATGGAGCTCGCAGGAACTTCGCTAAGTTCTTCAGCAGACACCTCTAGATGGAGTTACAGTACTGTCCAGACAGAGCACTGTCAATCAATGCTAGGACAGCTTACTGTAGTTGAAATCCTGCAATGAAATGTTTTCTGCATTACATGTCCCAAAACAATAGTATTCAGAGTTGGAGCAGATCCTCTGAGTTATCCAGATTAAAGTCCTGACTGACTGACTGAGATACTACAGACTGAGTCTCTATTTGTGTCTGCGCTCCTGGTCTGAGGAGGGAAGGGATTAGTCTCTCTGCCAAGCTGGAAACTTTGTTGGAAGAGGAGCGGTGTGTTTTTGCTTGTGTGTGTGTGTGTGTGTGTGTGTGTGTGTGTGTGTGCATGACAGCCCATGGCACTCAGTCTGTAGTGTCTCTGAGGAGAGGCCAGTGGTTTCTGGGAAGTAGGAAGGTTACATAATAGTGGAATAGTCTGTGCTCTATCATGTCTGTGCTCTATCATGCAGAAATATTAACATTAAATACATATTCAAAACAGTATGTACTTTGCAACAAGAGTTTACTAAATGGCATACAAGCACAGGTCCTTTCACAGTTCAGGACAATAACACAACAGCTGATGCACTTTGGTTTGTTGTAATACTACCTTACCTCAGATGGCTTTTGTTCTAAGATGTGACAACATTCCATTGTGTGCAACAATAAGCTTGTAACTCCAAAAATCACAGAATGTGAAATACCAGAAGAACTGTGTCACATCACCATGAACAGTGTTTCCCAAATACAGCAGTTGGTGACCTTGAGCTCAAATGTTTCTTTAAACACTGGTTTCATCACAGCAAGAGCAATCTAAATGCTTGAGGTGGATCAGAGCAGAGAATGATTAGTGAACCCAAGCTTTAGACTGAGCCTAGTTTACAGTCACCCCACCCCCTCGCTCATCTTGTACAACTACTGCTGTACGCACCTTTCCTATTCACATAATGTCTATGCACACCATTATATATACATATACACTGAGTGTACAAAACATTAGGAACACCTTTTGCTCACCGAACAGCCTCAATTCGTCAGGGCATGGACTCGACAAGGTGTTGAAAGAAATCCATTGTGATGCTGGCCCATTTTAACGCCAATGCTTCCCATAGTTGTTTCAAGTTTGCTTAAATCTTTCATCTTGCCTAGTCACACTCTGAATAGCACACACACACACAATCCATGTCTCAATTGTCTCAAGGCTTAAAAATGCTTTTTTAATCATCTACACTGATTAAAGTGGATTTAACAGGCGACATCAATAAGTGATCATAGCTTTCACCTGATCAGGCTTTGTCTTTCTGTTTGTAAACTCAGTGGATGTACTTTTTATATATATATATATATATATATATATATATATATATATATATATATATATATATATATAGAGAGAGAGAGCATTCGGAAAGTATTCAGACCCCTTGACCTTTTGCACATTTTGTTACGTTACAGTCTTACTCTAAAATAGATTAAATTCAAAAGATAGAATTTGTAGATAATTGGCACTCTTTCTGGGACTCACCCACAAACATGACCAAGCCTGGCCTGTTGAGGAGTGACGGACTCCATTCTAGCTGGAGGGGTGCTCTCATCTTATCTACGAACATAGACAGGGCTCTAACTCCCCTAGCTCCACAATAGGGTGCAGGCCAGGCAGCTGTTAGCCAGCCTGCCAGCTTAGTGGAGTCTGCCACTAGCACAGTCAGTGTAGTCAGCTCAGTTATCCCCATTGAGAGCATGTTTGTGCCTCGACCGAGGTTGGGCAAAACTAAGCATGGCGGTGTTCGCCTTAGCAATCTCACTGGAATTAAGACCGCCTCCATTCATGCCATTATTGAAAGAGATTGTGATACCTCACATCTCAAAATTGGGCTACTTAATGTTAGATCTATCACTTCCAAGGCAGTTATAGTCAATGAACTAATCACTGATCATAATATTGATGTGATTGGCAACCCTATTACAGGGGCTGAGTCACTGGCTTACTGGTGCTCTTCCATGCCGTACCTACGAGGGATGCGCCACTTGAGTGGGTTGAGTCACTGACGTGGTCTTCCTGTCTGGGTTGGCACCCCCCTTGGGTTGTGCCATGGCGGAAATCTTTGTGGGCTATACTCGGCCTTGTCTCAGGATGGTAAGTTGTTGGTTGAAGATATCCCTCGTGGTGTGGGGGCTGTGCTTTGGCAAAGTGGGTGGGGTTATATCCTGCCTGTTTGGCCCTGTCCAGGGGTATCATCGGATGGGGCCCACAGTGTCTCCTGACCACTCCTGTCTCAGCCTCCAGTATTTATGCTGCCGTAGTTTATGTGTCGGGGGGCTAGGGTCAGTCTGTTATATCTGGAGTATTTCTCCTGTCTTATCCGGTGTCCTGTGTGAATTTAAGTATGCTCTCTCTAATTCTTTCTCCCTCTCTCTCTGAGGACCTGAGCCCTAGGACCATGCCTCAGGACCACCTGGCATGGTGACTCCTTGCTGTCCCCAGTCCACCTGGCCGTGCTGCTGCAAAAACTTGGAGATGGCTGATGCAGCCATCTTATACAATGCAGTCTACTGAACACACTAACTAAACAAGTCATCCAAACTCACAACCTACCATCACACCTCAATCACTAACCACAGAGAGCTCAGAGCAGCAGGGTCCGGTGGGTTTAATGGAAAGATCCCGGATGAGCCCCCATTATGTTACGCACGCCTCTATGAAGAGGGAACGCAACACCCTGCTACAACTAAACTCTCTGTGAAGTGAAAAAGGTATGGACTGTAGGTTCGAGTAAGGATGACAGACAGAATGTGGTACCGTTTACAAGGACTTTATTCCTTTACACGGTAATATGGGGAAAAGGGGCTGGACGGAACCAAAGCAAAGAAAGTAAATCTCAAAGCCCCCCCTCTCCTATCTTACCTGCCTACCCACTACTTACCTAATTTAGCACCACCTGGTGCCCTAACCAAAATACAGAGAGTGGTCCGCCCAGGTCTTACCTAGTGTGCCTAGACAGTGAATATACTATGGGTATATGTATGCCCGCGGGCCTCTTGCCTAAGCACTCCCAAGGTGCCTTCCCCTTCCCCCCTGGGAACAAATGAAACAGAATATTACACAATTTTACAAACAGAGGATGTCAAATAAGCTCTACCTGAGCAACAAACTCACAGAACATACCAACTTCCCAGCAATGAACTCCCATCAAAATCAACCTCTAGCAAAAAAACTCTCTATCACAAACAATCGCTTTGCAATGACCTCAGCAAAATCTCTCTCAGCAATCCCTACCTCCAAAATCTCTCAGCAATCCCTACCTCCAAAATCTCTCAGCAATCCCTACCTCCAAATCTCTCTCTCCTGAACAGAACACTGGCTTTTATGTAGCTTCAGAATTAATGTGTAATTGGAGACAGCTGTGTCTTGACGAGGGGGCGGGGTCAGCTCTCCAATTAGCCCTGGAGTCGACCAATCAGCTGCTTGAGGATTTCAGGAAGCCATTTCCTGAAATAAAACACATGCAAATACACAAACTACAACACATAAACTGGGGAACGTAACATCCAGTTTCAACTGTTCTGCCTGCGGCTATGGAACCCTGACCTGTTCACCGGACGTGCTGTTTTCAACTCTCTAGAGACAGCAGGAGCGGTAGAGATACTCTCAGTGATCGGCTATGAAAAGCCAACTGACATTTACTCCTGAGGTGCTGACCTGTTGCACCCTCGACAACTACTGTGATTATTATTATTTGACCATGCTGGTCATTTATGAACATTTGAACATCTTGGCCATGTTCTGTTATAATCTCCACCCGGCACAGCCAGAAGAGGACTGGCCACCCCTCATAGCCTGGTTCCTCTCTAGTGCTTCTACACCTGCATTGCTTGCTGTTTGGGGTTTTAGGCTGGGTTTCTGTACAGCACTTTGAGTGATCAGCTGATGTAAGAAGGGCTATATAAATACATTTGATTTGATGTATTCCTCATCAATCTTCACACGATACCACATAATGACAAAGTGAAATGTATTCAAAATAAAAACACGGACATAACTTATTTACTTAAGTATTCAGACCCTTTGCTATGAAAATCTAATTTGAGCTCCTGTTTCCATTGATCATCCTTGAGATGTTTCTACAACTCAATTGATTGATCATGATTTGGATTGGCCAGATGGAAGCCACTCTTCACCAACATGACAGCCCACTTGGAGTGTGTCAAAAAACACCTAAAGACTCTTAGACCAAGAGAATCAAGATTTTCTGGTCTGACGAAACCAAGATTAAACTCTTTGGCTTGAATGCCAAGCGTCATGTCTGGAGTAAATCTAGCACGATCCCCACGGTGAAGCCTGGTGGTGACGGCATCATGCTGTGGGGATGTTCTTCAGTGCCAGAGACTGGGAGACTAGTCAGGATCGAGGGAAAGATGAATGGAGCAAAGTACAGAGAGATCCTTGATGAAAACCTGCGCCAGAGAGCTCAGGACCTTCCAACGGGAAAACAACCCTAAGCACACAGTCAAGACAATGCAGGAGTGGCTTCGGGACAAGTCTCTGAATGTCATTGAGTCGCCCAGCCAGAACCCGGACTTGAACCCGATCGAACATCTCTGGAGAGACCTGAAAATAGCTGTGCAGCTACGCTCCCCATCCAACCTGACAGGGCTTGAGAGGATCTGCAGAGAAGAATGGGAGAAACTCCCCAAATAAAGGTGTGCCAAGCTTGTAGCGTCATACAGAAGAAGACGTGAGGCTGTAATCGCTGCTAAAGTGCTTCAACAAAGTACTGAGTAAAGGTCTGAATACTTATGTAAATGTGATATTTTTATATAAAAATATAGAAACCCCCTTGAATGAGTAGGGGTGTCCAACGTTTTGACTGGTACACACACATATATGTATATATATATACTTACATACATACATACATATACATATATATATATATATATATATATATATATATATATATATATATATATATATATACACACACGCACACACACACACACACACACACACGTGCACACACTGATCAAAAGATTAAATGCAACATGTAAAGTGTTGGTCCCACGTTTCTTGTGGTGAAATAAAAGATCGCAGCTGATGAAACTGAGGAGCATTTCTGTCTGTAATAAAGCTCTTTTGTGTGGAAAAACTAATGCTGATTGGCTGGGCCTGGCTCCCCAGTGGGTGGGCCTGCGCCCCTGCCTAGTCGTGAAATCCATAGATTAGGGCCTAATATCCTTATATGAGCTGTAACTTAATAAAAATCATTGAAATTGTTGCTTGTTGCATAGTATGTTAATTTATATTCCAGACTACGACATTCGTTCTGATATTTCTTCATTTCTTTCTGTACATTTTTGGGATTTGTGTGTATTGGTTTGTATTATTAGGTACTGTATACTGTACTGTTGAAGCTAGAAACAAGCATTTCAATGCACCTGCGATAACCTCTGTAAAATATGTGTACGCAACCAAGAAAATTTGATTTGAGTGCGTGTGCGTGTGTGTTGGTTGATCAGTCTCTGTGTGTGGGAACGACATTAACGACCCTCACATACACTGCATGAAGCACACAAAGACAGACACACATAGACACACTGCTACCCACCCACAGTAAACCACAGAGAGCAATCACAGGTCAGCAGTACTGTGGTTCACCTTTAACCCAAACACAGCAATTATGGAGCTTTCAGAGGTGGAATTGAGTAATGATATTAAACCTTGTCACATATAAGTCATATATAATAATAGTCTGTGTGTGTGTATTTGGAGAAAGAGAGAGAGAGAAATAGCTAGAGAGAGAGAGAGAGAGAGAGAAACTAGGTTTTACATTAGCCTGTAATTTGTGGGTTTGCTTCTGGAACCCATATCACACCCACTCACAAGCAGTCATTATCTCATAAGACGGGAGGGGAAGATACAGGCGCACGCACGCACACACACAGGCATGCACGCACGCACACACACAGGCATGCACGCACGCACACACACACACACACACAGATAATGGGGTACAGCGTCAGCCTAGTTACTGGCCTTCTGATTGGTCTGTCCCCTTAAGTTTCTGTTACCTGGTAACTAACAATATGTATTCACTTCCTCCCATAATAACAAGGTTCTTCAATTTTGGCTATTGGAATTGCAGGTTTTTGTTCTTGCCCAGCACTAAAACACCTAATCAAGGTCTAAACTAAAGACTGGGATTAATGTGGTTAATCAGATTTAGTTTGATCAGGCTTATTATTGTTTGGTATTAGCTAAGGACCAGACAGAGACTGTGTTGATGTTACTGGGTGGGTCACAAGACAAGATAAGAAAAAACAACAGAAAACAGTTTTATCTCATTGTTTACAGATGGCCTGTCAGCAGTGCGTGTGACCTGAACTGCTCTTTAACCCACACAGACCCTTATTACTAACCACCAGTTCAATGACCCTCCAGTCTCATAACCATAAAAAGCCCAAACAGGAGTCAACACACCCTGAGTTCCCAGGACCAGCATGGGAGACCACTGACTGAGGTCCCAAAACAGGAAATTCACAGATTAAGGGAAGCGCACTGTAAGCCTGTGTCCTTGAGGTTACAGTGTTTACCCTGAGATTGGAGGGATGGGGTTTCCATTCCCTGTTCGAGTCATCCTATGACTGAAAACAGGGCCGATGCCTCTCTGTTTAGTACTCTACACTCAAATGAATTGGGGGTAAGGCCCTGAGATAAACTAACATCCTGTCCAGGGTTTGTAATTGTACCTCAAGCTACCTTACACTACAGAAACAGGAGATAGGCTCCTGCCCTATGGGCCATTCTGGCTCAGACAAAATGACATCTTTCCAATACAGATTAAGTATTCTGAGGGGAACCCACAGTGCAGTTTTCCTTTATCTGCAACTACTTTAGTTGGGAACTGAGTCAGAGTGAGACTAGAGGGCAGGAGGATGGGGGAAATGGGCTGAACCTTTCATATAAGTACTGGGGTTATTAGAGTAGGTGCTTGGCAGGGAGAGAACTATCAGATACATAAATATCAGTGGACATTATTCAACAGAGTGCATGGTCATATGAATGAATTATAGATGGACTACAGTCAGGGTTTTGTTCCAGAGTGGGATTTGATGTCAAGAGGGGCGGATGGTAACGAAGAAAGTGAGTCGAATGGAGAGATGGTGATGAAATGGTCCTCCTCCTCTACTTCTCCTTTCCTCCTCCCTCGCAATAGATGGGTAGTAAAGTTGCCCCTATTGCAACATCTAAACTTTGGAAAGAGACAGGGAGATGTTGCAAGCTGAGCTTTTCCCTGTGATATGGACAGGCTGGTGAAAGAAATGGTGTATGTGTGTGTGTGAGTGTTTGGGTGACATACTGTATGGTGGAATATCGCTCTTGACCCCTGCTCCAGTGGTGCGCCATGTGAGGCCTGTAAAGTTAAATGGGTCAGATCTAACACGCACTCACATGATCCCAGAAGCTTTATAGCGTTTCAATCACGGCAGTCGTAAAACATCAATGAGTGATTCACCAATGAGAGATGAGCTTTCAGCACCCTGGATGACCTGTGTGTGTGTGTGTGTGTGTGTGTGTGTGTGTGTGTGTGTGTGTGTGTGTGTGTGTGTGTGTGTGTGTGTGTGTGTGTGTGTGTGTGTGTGTGTGTGAGTGAGGAGTGACCACCAGCTTGTCTCCTAGTAGCTCATCTGCCTGGAAACTGACAATACACTTACAGTATCTTCATTCCCATCTCTCCATTCAACTCCACTCCCTCCTCACCATCCCCCTTTCTACACATTTTCTTCGTTACTATCATTCCCTTTGACATCAAATCCCACTCTTGATCAAATTCCTCACTGTAGTCCATCTATAATTTATCCCTCTGACCACACTCTGTTGAATATTTAACTCTGACAGTCATGTATAATAACAGTTAACTGTGTGTCAGGCTGCCTCTCAAACCGTTGTAACGCTCCAGGCCTGCAGGCCTACACGCTCTGCTTCATTTCTTCTCTCCCTGGCACTTAAAGGAAAAATCCACTTAAAAACAATATTTTGGTATTTTTTCATTAGTCCACTGTTAATACAGTCCCAAAATGTTTTGCATGTCAGAAGCAAAGTTTCACTTGCCACATCATTATGATAATGCAATGCATTTTGCATCATTGTGATTATGTGGCAAGTGACACTTACCGTCTTGAAAGTATCTTGAACACGTGGATTTTTCCTGTAATTTTCTATTTTTATTTGTTAGCTTACTCGAATTGACTCACCAGCTAAGGTAATTTAGTAGTTCTAGCAATGGAAAACCAAATGTTGATGGCTAGGTTTTTCAAAAAAAGACGTCTGGAGGAAAAAGACTGTGCGCCAGAAAATAATTTGGATCAATCTACCGATAGCTTCCAGAATGAGACCTTAACAGGTGGCGCCAGGATAGAAACAACTGCAATCACATCACAACCGCCAATGCCACGTTGAGCCAGGTATGCTTGCCTACCCCACCGTCTCCCCTCGTTCTTGATGCTGCGGGCGGGGACGAACCTGCAGTAGGTCCACCGACAGATTTGTCTGCCGTTGATGAACCAGCCTGTCAACCAAAGCTAGCAAAGTTCCCTTCAAGTATGATAAATGGCATCTCACGCTGCTTTTCTTCCTGGTTTTCTTCCTATATTCAATCCCATTCGTGTGGATTGAATATAGTAAAGCAAAATATCTAATTTATTGTTCGTTTTGTAGGTACTTTCCTGGGGCAAATGTCGAATTCAGATTTGTACGAGATGGATTTAAAAACTGGAAACTCACAAGAAATGCTTGCTGCAAACACGAGAATAGCAAATTACATGCTAGTGCCCTGGCAAAATTTGAATCCTACAAGGCGACCCATGGGCCTAGAAGTTGTGGGACTGTGTTGAACCAAATACAAATAGGCAATATCGTCCGCTATTATCCTCAGTAATTTTACATCCAATTTGTCAGACCCCGGTGTCTTGTCATTGTTGATAGAATTCCTGGGAAGGAGAGGAGGACCAAAATGCAGCGTGGTTATTTATAAACATCTTTAATTATTAAATTAAAATTAAAGATGAAAACGTGAACAGTCCTAACTGGTGCAAAACACAGAGACAGGAACAATCACCCACAATATACCTAAAGAATATGGCTGCCTAAATATGGTATAAATATATGTCACACCCTGGCCTAACCAACATAATAAAGAAAACACAGAATAATAAGCCCACGGCGTGACAGTATGGCTGACTGGCGGCTCTGGAGGATCCTGGCTGACTGGCGGCTCTGGAGGATCCTGGCTGACTGGCGGCTCTGGAGGATCCTGGCTGACTGGCGGCTCTGGAGGATCCTGGCTGACTGGCGGCTCTGGCGGCTCCTGGCTGACTGCCGGCTCTGGCAGATCCTGGCTGACTGCCGGCTCTGACTGCTCCATACTGACTGGTGACTCTGGCGGCTCATGACAGACGGGAGACTCTGGCGGCTCATGACAGACAGGAGACTCTGGCGGCTCATGACAGACGGGAGACTCTGGCGGCTCATGACAGACGGGAGACTCTGGCGGCTCATGACAGACGGGAGACTCTGGCGGCTCATGACAGACGGGAGACTCTGGCGGCGCTGGGCAGACGAGCAGCTCAGGCGACGCTGGAGAGGAGGAAGGCTCTGACAGCGCTGGACAGGCGAGGCGCACTGCAGGCCTGGTACGTGGTGGTACTGGTGGTACTGGGCCAAGGACACGCACAGGAAGCCTGGTGCGGGGAGCTGCCAACGGAGGGCTGGTGTGTGGAGGTGGCACTGGATGGACCGGACCGTGAAGGCATACTGGAGATCTTGAGAGCAGGGCTGGCACCAACCACCCTGGCTGGATCTTCACCCTAGCCCGGCAGATGTGGGGAGCTGAGATGTAGCATACCGGGCTAAGAACGCGTACTGGGGACACCGTGCGTTTCACCGCATAACACAGTGCCTGACCAGTACCACGCCCGCCACGGTTAGCACTGTAGCGCTGAGCTGGCACAGGACGTGCAAGGCTAGGGAGGTGCACAGGAGGCCTGGTGCGTGAGGCTGGCACAATCTTCACCAGACGACTAGCACGCACCTCAGGACGAGTATGGAGAGCTGACCCAGGTGCCATCAAATCCCCGACACGCTCCGTCGGGCGAATGCCGTGCCTCATGCACCAACACAGCAACTCCCTCATAACTCTCTCCTCCAATTTCCCCATTAACTCCTTCACGGTCTCTGCTTCGCTCACCTCCAACACCGGCTCTGGTTCTGGTTTCCTCCTTGGCTCCTTACGATAAACAGGGGGAGTTGGCTCAGGTCCGACTCCTGACCCTGCCACACTCTCCCTGTGCCCCACCCCAATACATTTTTGGGGCTGACTCTCGGGCTTCCATCCGCGCCGCCGTGCTACCTCCTCATACCAGCGCCTCTCCGCCTTCGCTGCCTCCAGCTCTTCTTTGGGGCGCCGATATTCTCCTGGCTGTGTCCAGGGTCCTTTACCGTCCAAAATCGTCCTCCCATGTCCATTCCTCTTGATTCTTCGGCCGCTGTTGCTGCTGCCCGTTACCACGCTGCTTGGTCCTTGGTTGGTGGGTGATTCTGTAACGGTTTTCTTCCGGGGAAGGAGAGGAGGACCAAAATGCAGCGTGGTTATTTATAAACATCTTTAATGAAAGATGAAAATGTGAACACTATACAAAAGACACAGAGACAGGAACAACCACCCACAAGATACCTAAAGAATATGGCTGCCTAAATATGCTTCCCAATCAGAGACAACGATAAACACCTGCCTCTGATTGAGAACCACTCCAGGCAACCATAGACTTACCTAGAACACTCAACTGAACACAACCCCATAGACTACAAAACCCCTAGGCAAAACAAGACACATAAATCACCCATGTCACACCCTGGCCTAACCAACATAATAAAGAAAACACAGAATACTAAGGCCAGGGCGTGACAATTAGTTATACATGGATGTGTAGTGTCAGCGTTTCGTGCTGGCATGGCATGCCTAAGTTTGCTAATCTTGCCAACAAAAACATTCTTAAAATAATTGGCAATATCAGTGGGTTTTGTGATGAATGAGCCATCTGATTCAATGAATGATGGAGGTAAATTTGCACTTTTGGGCAAATTTTTACTTAAAATGCTCCAGAGCTTTTTACTATCATTCTTTATATCATTTATATTTTTTTCGTAGTATAGTTTCTTCGTCATATTATTCAGTTTAGTCTCATTTAGTCAATTTGCTGTATGTTTGCCAATCGGTTGTGCAGCCAAACTTATTTGCCATTCCTTTTGGGGATTTAACAGTTTTTACAGTCATTTTCTTAATGGGTGCATGCTTATTAGTAACTGGTTGCTCCTCATTATACACCACTGACCAACAAATATTATTTATATCAATAACATAGAAATGACAAAAAAACATATTGTATGACCGCTTATACATTATATTATGCTCAGCCTTAGGAACTTTGGTTTTCCTAGATATGTCAACTAAACTCAGCAAAAAAATTAACTTACCTTTTTCAGGACCCTGTCTTTAAAGGTAATTCGTAAAAATCCAAATAACTTTGTACTCTTTGTAAAGAGTTTAAACACTGTTTCCCATGCTTGTTCAATGAACCATAAACATTTAATGAACATGCACCTGTGGATCGGTCGTTAAGACACTAACAGCTTATAGATGGTAGGCAATTAAGGTCACAGTTTTGAAAACTTAGGACACTAAAGAGGCCTTTCTACTGACTCTGAAAAACACAAAAAAAACACCTAAACTCTGAAAGATGCCCGGGGTCTCTGCTAATCTGCGTCAACGTGCCTTAGGCATGCTGCAAGGAGGCATGAGGACTGCAGATGTGGCCAGGGCAATAAATTGCAATCCGTAGCTGTCCGTACTGTGAGACACCTAAGACAGCGCTACAGCGAGATAGGACGGACAGCTGATCATCCTCGCAGTGGCAGACCACCTGTAACAACACCTGCACAGGATCGGTACATCCAAACATCACACCTTTGGGACAGGTACAGGACGGCAACAACAACTGCCCGAGTTACACCAGGAACGCACAATCCCTCCATCAGTGCTCAGACTGTCCGCAATAGGCTGAGAGAGGCTGTTGTAAGGCAGGTCCTCACCAGACATCACCGGCAACAACGTCGCCTATGGGTACAAACCCACTGTCGCTGGACCAGACAGGACTGGCAAAAAGTGCTCTTCACTGACGAGTTGCGGTTTTGTCACACCAGGGGTGATGGTCTGACTTGCGTTTATCGTCGAAGGAATGAGCGTTACACCGAGGCCTGTACTCTGGAGCGGGATTGATTTGGAGGTGAAGGGTCCGTCATGGACTGCACCAGGTGTGTCAGAGCATCATTGGACTGAGCTTGTCATTGCAGGTAATCTCAACGTTGTGCGTTAGAGGCAAGACGTCCTCCTCCCTCATGTTGTACCCTTCCTGCAGACTCATCCTGACATAACCCCCCAGCATGACAATGCCACCAGCCATACTGCTTGTTCTGTGCTTGATTTCCTGCAAGACAGGAATGTCAGTGTTCTGCCATGGCCAGCGAGGACCCCGGATCTCAATGCCATTGAGCACATCTGGTACCTGTTGGATCAGAGGGTGAGGAATAGGGCCATTCCCCCCCATAAATGTACGTGAACTTGCAGGTGCCTTGGTGGAAGAGTGGGGTAACATCTCACAGCAAGAACTGGCAAATCTGGTGCAGTCCATGAGGAAGAGATGCACTGTAGTACTTAATGCAGCTGGTGGCCACACCAGATACTGACTGTTACTTTTGACTCCCCCTTTGTTCAGGGACACATTATTCAATTTCTGTTAGTCACATGTCGGTGGAACTTGTTCAGTTTATGTCTCAGCTGTTGAATCTTGTTATGGTCATACAAATATTTACACATGTTAAGTTTGCTGAAAATTGACAGTGAGAGGACATTTTCTTTTTTTGCTGAGTTAATAGTGTGATCACTACATCTGATGGATATGGATACTGCTTTCAAGCTTATTTCTGCAGCATTATTACAGATGTGATCCATACATGTTGATGATTTTATTCCTGTGCTGTTTGTAACTACCCTGGTAGGTTGACTGATAACTTGAACCAGGTTGCAGGCACTGGTTAGAGTTTGAAGGTTTCTCTTTAGTGGGCAGCTTAATGAAAACCAGCCAGTATTTACATCACCCAGAAAATATACCTCTCTGTTGATATCACATACATTATCAAGCCTTTCACACATGTTATCCAGATACTCACAGTTCGCAATTGGTGATCTATAGCAGCTTCCCACAAGAATGGGCTTTAGGTTAGGCAGATGAACCTGTAGCCATATTGCTTCAACAGTTTTTAACATGAGATCCTCTCTAAGATGTACATGAATGTGGTTCTGAATATAAACAGCAACACCTCCACCATTGGCATTTCTGTCTTTTCTGTAGATATTATAACCATGTATTGCTACCACTGTACATTTGCTGAAGCATTATGACAACTCAGCAACACAATGGTAGGAATTAACTGAGCTGGGCTTGGGTCATTGATAAGTCATTGTCTCATCGCAGCCTTATAATGCTGTGAAAAGGCCCATGAACCCAAATTAGTCAGGTGGATCCCATCCTCCTTATAAAACCTGTCTTGCTTCCAAAAGGTATCAAAATTGTCAACAAAAGTTACACCCATTGAGCTGCAAAAATCACGTAGCCAGTTGTTGAGAGAAAGAATCCTGCTAAAGCGTTCAATGCCACGATTCAGAGAGGGCACAGGGCCAGATATAATGGATATTTTATTAGCAGGGAATCACTCAACTCTTTAAAATCCAGTTTCAACTGTTCAGAGCTGCCCTTCATAATGTCATTAAAACCCATATGGACTAAAATAGCATCAATTTCACATTTCTTACCATGGAGCTGCCCAAAATCAATGCTGGTGAGAAGGATGAGGAAATGCCCTGGCGAACTTCAGGCAACACCGGCCAGTCGGACAACGACAAATGACAAGGCAGAGATTCATCCAACAAGCGCAAACGCCGTCCAGCCACCAGCATAGAAAAAGTAAACATTCCACTCAACGTTTTCCCCCCAGTTTCTTATGTAGGCTGGCGACCTGCTTGATCAAGGAAGCCACTTCAATCCTATAATCCTTGGCAAGCAAACAATTGCCACATTGGAACTCCGTGTGACCCAGTTTGTCCAGAAACAAAGCGTAGTAGATACAGCTCCTACAGAGCTGGAACTGTTCATGTACTTCTCCAGACAAATGGGGCTCCATTGCAAAACTTATCTTGGACTAACTTTGTTAGCTTGATGGCTAGCAGCTAGCTAGCTAAGGTTAGCGGCTCTGTCAAGCAGGCTTCAACCTGTATGTTTAGCAGGATTCTGGAACAAGAAATAGCAGTCCTAGCTGTTAAAAGCTAACCGTGGTGCGGAATCCATGCAAAGACAGCAAAGACAGCATTAATATTTAACAAATATTGGTTGTTTTAGTCAAAAACAACAAACCGAGTGTGTCCAGTGATGTTTCTGATTTACCCCATAAGTTTCACACACCTGGTTTTACACTTGACTAAATCAGTCATTGATTACAGAGGAAGGGTGAAAAACATCAGAAATTCACCCCTTCCAGGAGTGTAGCGGGATATTGCTGTAAACCAGAGCTATAACTGTCATCTGAGCTGTGTTCAGAATGATGAAAACATAACAAACTGTTACAACGGAAACACAAAAGTTTTTAATGTCCAGTTGATGGCCGCGTCATTCTGTATATACTGATGCTAAATGTTAAGTCAAATAAATGCACCCCTGGGGAGTACTGTCCTCTAAAGTATTGAAACGAGCCAGATATACAGTTCCATGCAGGAGCTACTGAAACAGCAGTACAGTGATGGAGTGAGAATGAGATATAGTTGTCTCCCTCCTTCCCCTCTGCTAGAATGTTAGAACACTGGATCATTAAAATCATCAGAACCTTCCTCTGTTTCAGCATTAAAAATAAGACGCCTGGAAACACACTGCCTTTGATTCCAGTGTCCTGTGTCAGGGTTAAAAATGCCCACAGCTAGCTTTTGTGTGTGTGTGTGTGTGTGTGTGTGTGTGTGTGTGTGTGTGTGTGTGTGTGTGTGTTGGTCTCTGAGCTTAGCAGCATTAAATGAGATCAGGGTAAGTGTTACCAAGGAGGAGGCTTTTGATTAAATATGTTCAGAGCGAGACAGAGAGAGACAGAGGGGGTGGGGGAGAAATAGGATAGGGAAGGGAAGGGGATATAGAATGATAGATAGCAATGGGAAAATGAAAGATCGAGACAAGGGAAGGAGAAAGAGAGAAAGTGTAAGAAAGAAAAGAAAGAAGGCTTAGGGAGAAAGAAAGAGAGGTTGGGGAGAATGGAGAGAGATTGGAAGAGTAGAGATAGAGAGGAGGGGTGATGGAGGAGAGAGAGGAAAAGAGAGTGATAGAGTAAAGGGCAGAAGAGCGTGAGAGAGGAAGTGGAGGAGATACAGAGAATGAAAGAAAGAGAGAGTGAAAGAGTGACAGGCGAGAGCAGTAGTGAGGACATTCATGTTCAAACACAGGAAAGGAAAAGTCAGCTTTACTAAAAAAAAAGAGAAGGACAGATAGATGAAGCTGTTTCACACACAGCCAGATATACAGACTCACACTCCACTCTCATTAACTACTCACGTCCTGTTGTAAACACACACACACACTGACCAACACAGCTTCTAGTGTAGTTTGTTCTAATAATGTGTAGTTGAATGATTGGATTGTAGTGTGTTTTATAAACCAGCAAGGGAGTGTTGGATCATAGTTTTATCTTTTATCATCTCTTTAACTCTAATACTTTAATACTAATTACTGCACATAGGCTTCACTGAGCTAATGACTGGGAGTTTAATTAAGCCTGTGAGGAGAGAGAGAGAGAGAGAGAGAGAGAGAGAGAGAGAGAGAGAGAGAGAGAGAGAGAGAGAGAGAGAGAGAGAGAGATAGGGATATGAGAGAAAAAAGGAGGGAAAGACCACTAGAGCGAGAGCGCTATGCATTTTGTTTTGTAACCTCATTTGCAATCCTAAACTATTTCACAGATGTATGTTTGTAGGCTTGTTTTATGTCTGAGTTTATCCAATAAGGATTTAAACTGAGATTACCGGTATGACACTAAGACATCCCTGTTACAGGAATGACACACGTGACCTCTAATCAACCTATCATGAGCAGGTGACCAGGGAGACACCTAACTGAAAAAATACTAAATGCTCTCTTATTCTCCATCTCTTTCTCGCTGTTGCATTCTCAAACATTATCTCTCATTTTGCATTTGTCTCTTGCACACACAGTGGGAGCAACAAACACACACACAGCCTTATTTCATGATGCTGTCAGCAGATCGACAGAAGCAAGAGGAATCACACACACACACACACACACACACACACACACACACACACACACACACACACACACACACACACACACACACAGTCACATTTCAGACTGCTGTCAGACAAAGGTGTGAGGGAACACAGGATGGATTCTCCTCTCTCTCATTTCATCATACTGCCACGACACCCCTATTTACCTCTCCCATCCATCTCCCAATATGTGTATCTCGCTGTCCTGTGAGTGTTTGTGTGTTTGTGTGTGTGTAAGCCTTGTCCAAACCCTACAGTATATAGGGCTGTGGCGGTCGTTAAACTTTGTCAGCCTGTTATTGTCATGCAAAACACTGCCAGCCTCATGGTAATTGACGGCTAATAAACATAAACCTGTTTAGCATCTCCACGCCTCCACTCATACAAGCCACTGATGCGAGCCTTTTTGGAACATCTACATTTAAAAATCTATTTAATATACACCATCTCAATAAATCCCTAATTTATTTTAAGCAGGTCTAAAGAAACATGATATTTAAAAAATGTACTTCAGAAGAACAGAGTATGAGTTGACCTACTGTATGTTATCCTATCTGGCTATGCGCCATTCCTCAAGCTGTAGTCTTGTTTATTTAGCAGACAAAATATACTCATAAGTCCCGTGCCATTATTTTATATTATATGATTTTATTGTCATGTACTGTCATGTTGTGTCTTGTTTCTGTCCTTTCCCGTCACCCTGTCTCCCTCTGCTGGTCGTTGTTAGGTTACCTTTTCTCCCCCTCTTTTCCCCAGCTGTGCCTTGTCTCCTCCTAACTACCTCGTCACCCCTTTTCCCACCTGTTCCCTTTTTCCCTCTGATTAGGTCTCTATATCTCTCTCTGTTCCTGCTCCTGTCCTTGTCGGATTCTTGTTTGCGTTGTTCATGCCTGAACCAGACTATCGTCATGTTTGCTGCAACCTTGTCCTGTCCTGTCGGAACCTGCCGGTCCATCTGAGCCTACGTTTTGTTTTGTTATTAAAGAAGCTCTGTTTACGTTAATTCGCTTTTGGGTCCTCATTCACGCACCGTAACAGAAGAATCCGACCAAGAATGGACCCAGCGACTTCGGATCCTCTCCACTCAGCCGTCGAGATCCAGGGAGCGATGCTAGGCAGACACAAGCAGGAATTGTCTGCTGCTCGGCATGCCGTTGAGACCCTGGCCACCCAAGTCTCCAACCTCACAGAACAGGTTCACCATCTCCGCCTCGATCCACCGGCCACTTCCAGGGCTTTCGAATCTCCGGAGCCCAGAATCAATAACCCGCCGTGTTACTCTGGGGAGCCCACTGAATGCCGCTCGTTCCTCACCCAGTGTGATATTGTGTTTTCTCTCCAGCCCAACACTTACTCCAGGAGCACTGCTCGTGTCGCCTACGTCATATCTCTCCTTACTGGACGGGCTCGTGAGTGGGGCACAGCAATCTGGGAGGCAAGGGCTGAGTCTACTAACCAGTATCAGGACTTTAAGGAGGAGATGATACGGGTTTTTGATCGATCTGTTTTTGGGGAGGAGGCTTCCAGGGCCCTGTCTTCCCTATGTCAGGGTAATCGATCCATAACAGACTACTCTATTGAGTTTCGCACTCTTGCTGCCTCCAGTGGCTGGAACGAGCCGGCTTTGCTCGCTCGTTTTCTGGAGGGTCTCCGCGCAGAGGTAAAGGATGAGATTCTCTCCCGGGAGGTTCCTTCCAGCGTGGATTCCTTGATTGAACTCGCTATTCGCATTGAGCGACGGGTTGATCTTCGTCACCGAGCTCGTGGAAAGGAGCTCGCGTTCTCCGTTGCCCCCCTCTCCGCATCACTACCATCTTCCTCTGCCGGCTCGGGTGCTGAGCCTATGCAGCTGGGAGGTATCCGCATCTCGACTAAGGAGAGGGAACGGAGAATCACCAACCGCCTCTGTCTCTATTGCGGTTCTGCTGGTCATTTTGTCACTTCATGTCCAGTAAAAGCCAGAGCTCATCAGTAAGCGGAGGGCTACTGGTGAGCGCTACTACTCCTGTCTCTCCTTCAAGATCCTGCACTACCTTGTCGGTCCATCTACGCTGGACCGGTTCGTCAGCTTCCTGCAGTGCCTTAATAGACTCTGGGGCGGAGGGCTGTTTTATGGACGAGACCTGGGCTCGGGAACATGACATTCCTCTCAGACAGTTAAGGGAGTCCACGGCCTTGTTCGCCCTGGATGGTAGTCCTCTCCCCAGGATTCAGCGTGAGACGCTACCTTTAACCCTCACTGTTTCTGGTAATCATAGCGAAACCATTTCTTTTTTAATTTTTCGTTCACCTTTTACACCTGTTGTTTTGGGCCATCCCTGGCTAGTTTGTCATAATCCTTCCATTAATTGGTCTAGTAATTCTATCCTCTCCTGGAACGTCTCTTGTCATGTGAAATGTTTAATGTCTGCTATCCCTCCTGTTTCCTCTGTCTCTTCTTCACAGGAGGAGCCTGGTGATTTGACAGGGGTGCCGGAGGAATATCACGATCTGCGCACGGTGTTCAGTCGGTCCAGGGCCACCTCTCTTCCTCCACACCGGTCGTGTGATTGTAGTATTGATCTCCTTCCGGGAACCACTCCCCCCCGGGGTAGACTATACTCTCTGTCGGCTCCCGAACGTAAGGCTCTCGAAGATTATTTGTCTGTAGCTCTTGCCGCCGGTACCATAGTCCCCTCCTCCTCTCCCGCAGGAGCGGGGTTTTTTTTTGTTAAGAAGAAGGACGGGTCCCTGCGCCCCTGCATAGATTATCGAGGGCTGAATGACATAACAGTGAAGAATCGTTATCCGCTTCCTCTTATGTCTTCAGCCTTCGAGATCCTGCAGGGAGCCAGGTTTTTCACTAAGTTGGACCTTCGTAACGCTTACCATCTTGTGCGCATCAGGGAGGGGGACGAGTGGAAGACGGCGTTTAACACTCCGCTAGGGCACTTTGAATACCGGGTTCTTCCTTTCGGCCTCGCTAACGCTCCAGCTGTCTTTCAGGCATTAGTCAATGATGTCCTGAGAGACATGCTGAACATCTTTGTTTTCGTTTACCTTGACGATATCCTGATTTTTTCACCGTCACTCCAGATTCATGTTCAGCACGTTCGACGTGTCCTCCAGCGCCTTTTAGAGAATTGTCTTTTTGTGAAGGCTGAGAAGTGCTCTTTTCATGCCTCCTCCGTCACATTTCTCGGTTCTGTTATTTCCGCTGAAGGCATTAAGATGGATCCCGCTAAGGTCCAAGCTGTCACTGATTGGCCCGTCCCTAAGTCACGCGTCGAGTTGCAGCGCTTTCTCGGCTTCGCGAACTTCTATCGTCGTTTCATCCGTAATTTCGGTCAGGTGGCAGCCCCTCTCACAGCCCTTACTTCTGTCAAGACGTGCTTTAAGTGGTCCGTTTCCGCCCAGGGAGCTTTAGATCTCCTCAATAATCGTTTTACATCCGCACCTATCCTTGTTACACCTGACGTCTCTAGACAGTTCATTGTCGAGGTTGACGCGTCAGAGGTGGGCGTGGGAGCCATTCTTTCTCAGCGCTCCTTCTCTGACGACAAGGTCCACCCTTGCGCGTATTTTTCTCATCGCCTGTCGCCGTCGGAACGTAACTATGATGTGGGAAACCGCGAACTGCTCGCCATCCGCTTAGCCCTAGGCGAATGGCGACAGTGGTTGGAGGGGGCGACCGTTCCTTTTGTCGTTTGGACTGACCATAGGAACCTTGAGTACATCCGTTCTGCCAAACGACTTAATGCGCGTCAGGCGCGCTGGGCGCTGTTTTTCGCTCGTTTCGAGTTCGTGATTTCTTATCGTCCGGGCTCTAAGAACACCAAGCCTGATGCTTTATCTCGTCTCTTCAGTTCTTCAGTAGCCTCCACTGACCCCGAGGGGATTCTCCCTGAGGGGCGTGTTGTCGGGTTGACTGTCTGGGGAATTGAGAGGCAGGTAAAGCAAGCACTCACTCAAACTCCGTCGCCGCGCGCTTGTCCCAGGAACCTTCTTTTCGTTCCCGTTCCTACTCGTCTGGCCGTTCTTCAGTGGGCTCACTCTGCCAAGTTAGCCGGCCACCCTGGCGTTCGGGGTACGCTTGCTTCCATTCGCCAGCGCTTTTGGTGGCCCACCCGGGAGCATGACACGCGTCGCTTCGTGGCTGCTTGTTCGGTCTGCGCGCAGACTAAGTCCGGTAACTCTCCTCCTGCCGGCCGTCTCAGGCCGCTTCCCATTCCCTCTCGACCGTGGTCTCACATCGCCTTAGATTTTGTCACCGGACTGCCTTCGTCAGCGGGGAAGACTGTTATTCTTACGGTTGTCGACAGGTTCTCTAAGGCGGCTCATTTTATTCCCCTTGCTAAGCTTCCTTCTGCTAAAGAGACGGCACAAATCATCATCGAGAATGTTTTCAGAATTCATGGCCTTCCGTCAGACGTCGTTTCGGACAGAGGTCCGCAATTCACGTCTCAATTTTGGAGGGAGTTTTGCCGTTTGATTGGGGCTTCCGTCAGTCTCTCTTCCGGCTTTCACCCCCAGTCTAACGGTCAAGCAGAACGGGCCAATCAGACTATTGGTCGCATCTTACGCAGTCTTTCTTTTCGCAACCCTGCGTCTTGGTCAGAACAGCTCCCCTGGGCAGAATACGCCCACAACTCGCTTCCTTCGTCTGCGACCGGGCTATCTCCTTTTCAGAGTAGCCTCGGGTACCAGCCTCCGCTGTTCTCATCTCAGTTCGCCGAGTCCAGCGTCCCCTCCGCTCAGGCTTTTGTCCAACGTTGCGAGCGCACCTGGAAGAGGGTCAGGTCTGCACTTTGCCGTTATAGGGCGCAGACTGTGAGGGCTGCTAATAAGCGTAGAACTAAGAGTCCTAGATATTGTCGCGGTCAGAGAGTTTGGCTCTCCACTCAGAACCTTCCCCTTAAGACCACTTCTCGCAAGTTGACCCCGCGGTTCATTGGTCCGTTCCGTATTTCTCAGGTCATTAATCCTGTCGCAGTTCGACTTCTTCTTCCGCGATACCTTCGTCGCGTCCACCCGGTCTTCCATGTCTCCTGTATCAAGCCCGTTCTTCGCGCCCCCGCTCGTCTCCCCCCCCCCCCCCCCATCCTTGTCGAGGGCGCACCCATCTACAGGGTCCGTAGGATTTTGGACATGCGTCCTCGGGGCCGTGGTCATCAGTACCTAGTAGATTGGGAGGGGTACGGTCCTGAGGAGAGGAGTTGGGTTCCCTCTCGGGACGTGCTGGACCGTGCGCTGATCGATGATTTCCTCCGTTGCCGCCAGGTTTCCTCCTCGAGTGCGCCAGGAGGCGCTCGGTGAGTGGGGGGGTACTGTCATGTACTGTCATGTTGTGTCTTGTTTCTGTCCTTTCCCTTCACCCTGTCTCCCTCTGCTGGTCGTTGTTAGGTTACCTTTTCTCCCCCTCTTTTCCCCAGCTGTGCCTTGTCTCCTCCTAACTACCTCGTCACCCCTTTTCCCACCTGTTCCCTTTTTCCCTCTGATTAGGTCTCTATATCTCTCTCTGTTCCTGCTCCTGTCCTTGTCGGATTCTTGTTTGCGTTGTTCATGCCTGAACCAGACTATCGTCATGTTTGCTGCAACCTTGTCCTGTCCTGTCGGAACCTGCCGGTCCATCTGAGCCTACATTTTGTTTTGTTATTAAAGAAGCTCTGTTTACGTTAATTCGCTTTTGGGTCCTCATTCACGCACCGTAACATTTATAGTAAGAATAATGTAATTTAACTTAGTTAAATAAAATAGAAACTATATTTTTCCAATGTCAAGTAGAAAAGTGATCATTTGAAACAGGTCCTATACACTAGATTTAGTGTTAATTGGAAACTTTAGTTGTGAATGATACCAACCTTAGAATAGTGAGAACAGTGTGTGCAGCCTGTGGCAAGTTTATTTTGCAACTTTCTTAAATCATCAATAACCTATAGTCACATTATGCGGCCCATATACAGTGCCTTGCGAAAGTATTCGGCCCCCTTGAACTTTGCGACCTTTTGCCACATTTCAGGCTTCAAACATAAAGATATAAAACTGTATTTTTTTGTGAAGAATCAACAACAAGTGGGACACAATCATGAAGTGGAACGACATTTATTGGATATTTCAAACTTTTTTAACAAATCAAAAACTGAAAAATTGGGCGTGCAAAATTATTCAGCCCCTTTACTTTCAGTGCAGCAAACTCTCTCCAGAAGTTCAGTGAGGATCTCTGAATGATCCAATGTTGACCTAAATGACTAATGATGATAAATACAATCCACCTGTGTGTAATCAAGTCTCCGTAGAAATGCACCTGCACTGTGATAGTCTCAGAGGTCCGTCAAAAGCGCAGAGAGCATCATGAAGAACAAGGAACACACCAGGCAGGTCCGAGATACTGAAGAAGTTTAAAGCCGGATTTGGATACAAAAAGATTTCCCAAGCTTTAAACATCCCAAGGAGCACTGTGCAAGCGATAATATTGAAATGGAAGGAGTATCAGACCACTGCAAATCTACCAAGACCTGGCCGTCCCTCTAAACTTTCAGCTCATACAAGGAGAAGACTGATCAGAGATGCAGCCAAGAGGCCCATGATCACTCTGGATGAACTGCAGAGATCTACAGCTGAGGTGGGAGACTCTGTCCATAGGACAACAATCAGTCGTATATTGCACAAATCTGGCCTTTATGGAAGAGTGGCAAGAAGAAAGCCATTTCTTAAAGACATCCATAAAAAGTGTTGTTTAAAGTTTGCCACAAGCCACCTGGGAGACACACCAAACATGTGGAAGAAGGTGCTCTGGTCAGATGAAACCAAAATTGAACTTTTGGCAACAATGCAAAACGTTATGTTTGGCGTAAAAGCAACACAGCTGAACACACCATCCCCACTGTCAAACATGGTGGTGGCAGCATCATGGTTTGGGCCTGCTTTTCTTCAGCAGGGACAGAGAAGATGGTTAAAATTGATGGGAAGATGGATGGAGCCAAATACAGGACCATTCTGGAAGAAAACCTGATGGAGTCTGCAAAAGACCTGAGACTGGGACGGAGATTTGTCTTCCAACAAGACAATGATCCAAAACATAAAGCAAAATCTACAATGGAATGGTTCAAAAATAAACATATCCAGGTGTTAGAATGGCCAAGTCAAAGTCCAGACCTGAATCCAATCGAGAATCTGTGGAAAGAACTGAAAACTGCTGTTCACAAATGCTCTCCATCCAACCTCACTGAGCTCGAGCTGTTTTGCAAGGAGGAATGGGAAAAAATTTCAGTCTCTCGATGTGCAAAACTGATAGAGACATACCCCAAGCGACTTACAGCTGTAATCGCAGCAAAAGGTGGCGCTACAAAGTATTAATTTAAGGGGGCTGAATAATTTTGCACGCCCAATTTTTCAGTTTTTGATTCGTTAAAAAAGTTTGAAATATCCAATAAATGTCATTCCACTTCATGATTGTGTCCCACTTGTTGTTGATTCTCCACAAAAAAATACAGTTTTATATCTTTATGTTTGAAGCCTGAAATGTGGCAAAAGGTCGCAAAGTTCAAGGGGGCCGAATACTTTCGCAAGGCACTGTATATGGGCCGCATAATGTGACTATAGGTTATTGATGATTTAAGAAAGTTGCAAAATAAACTTGCCACAGGCTGCACACACTGTTCTCTCATCAAGTTATCATATTTTTAACCGTCAGACTATTCTCAATGTAATCTCGTCTCAACCTACATGTCAAACTAGTTTAGATTTATAATGGCCTTTTATCAAATGGGCAGGAACAGGTGCAGGGGGAAAAATACATGGCGTCGGTATGTAATCGAATAGAGAATTGAGGCCGCCTTACTTTTTAAAACATGCTGGGTAGTGTCGTTACTTAACTTTAACATTCATCTGAAGACTGTTACTTATCTAATTAACTATGTTTAACTGTTACCTGATTCATTTGTAACATGTAACAATTAACTCATTAGGATCTGGGTCACCACAAGAGCGGTTCTTTAAAGAGTTACCATCTCCCCGAATTAAACTCTAACCGTCTTTACCTCTCATGTCTATGAACAGTCAACTTATTAATCATAACCTCATATCATATCATCATTCTGAACAGTCGTAACTTCCTTGCATCTGCAAAAACCCGAACCTTACTTATGATTCAGTACTACATCAACTGGATATTTCTTTATTTACTAGCTAATTAAATGGGAACACAGGATAAACATACACACTTTGCACCGGTTACTGACTGGAGAATTAATACCCTGAAAACAGGTCCATAGCGGAATGACAACAACATGGCTGCTTGTTAAGGAAGAGATGGAGAGGGAGACAGAGAGGGACAGAGACACTTAACATTGGTACATTCAGAAACTACTCTCACTTGCATTAACCATATACTTTCCACACGAACCGCCACCCGCTTTGAGTAAGAAATCATGAATGTATTTACATGAAATGCCTGGGTCGCTGGGGATCTCTCAGTGGACAGGGCAGCCTTGGAAAGGGGGTTGGGCCTTTTCGCGGCACGCTTGTAAGGCTCTGATTGTCCAAAATGGTTCCACCAAGTCCTCTACTGTTGTCCTTCTTTGTAGTCATTTTACATCCATCCGCTCTTGAAGAGGCTTCTTTGAAGATAGGCTAGCCAGCCAGGTTCCCCAGAGGGGTGATGCATAATATGATGGTTTGAGCAGAGTAACCGATGGTCCTCCTTAAATTCACTTTCGAAGATACTTAACTTAGGACAGCTAATCAGCCGTACCATTGATTATCCGGGAGTTGAGTTTATCGTCTCCACCTCGTGTTGAGATTCAAAGTTCAAACCACTTTAAATGTACAGCCGCAGCTTCACATTTTTCTTGTCTAATATGTTACTATCTTAACCCATCATTTATACAGTTTTCAGGAAAGGGTGGTTCTGGCAGGCTGACACGCTCTCTGACCTCATTCAGGGGCGGTTACTACTCACTGTACAAAGTTATAAAAAACAATTATCTTATAGCTTCTCAAAACACATCCCTATCTTAACAAAAACACGTTCATCGTTGTTCATATTACATGCATAACACATGGTATTGAAACGTCATACATGTAGAGGGTATACTTTCCAAGTATTTCCTTTATAACATGTTTAATGACATCACAAAATAATCAACAAGTGATATTAGTGTTCTATAGATCTCCTCTGACCATTCACTGCGTTCTATGTTAGAAATATTGTTCCAGTATTCACTTTTGAACACGTTACATGATGACCAGACCACACGCGCGCGTGATTCTGTGTGCACCATTGCGCGCATTTTGATTTTGTCCCCCCACACCAGACGTGATCAGGACACGCAGGTTGAAATATCAAAACTAACTCTGAACCAATTATATTAATTTGGGGACAGTTTGAAAAGCATTCAACATTTATGGCAATTTAGCTAGCTAGCTTGCTGTTGCTAGCTAATTTGTCCTAGGATATAAATATTGGGTTGTTATTTTACCTTAAATGCCACAACCCACCGGAGTGTGGACCTTATTTCATCTTACAATCACCCAAGTGAGTAAATGCTCCTAAAAACCATTGAGGAGATGGGAAAGGCAGGACTTGCAGCACATTGAGCACCTGGCCACGCAGATGATCGCTGACGCGCGCGAGCAGTGTGGGTGCAATGATTGAATAACATGTATGTGTAAATGTATTTTGCAACACTCGCAGATAGGGCACGTCCGGTCTGGTCAGCATGTTAGAGTTTCCGTGGGAATAATTATGTTGAAACAAACAGCATTCATTTGGAGAATCTTGGAGAGGGAGATCTTCTCCCTTGATTTACAACAGGATGTGAGTTGTTAATCCCCACTAGTTCCCTCCTTCCACCCTCTACAGTTGAGAGGGGGTCTGATTTAAGTTATTTATTGCAAACCTTATCTGACCCATTTGGATTCACATGGACAGTCATGAAAGTAGGCTACTCAATGCATCATTACTTAATGCATCAACCATTGTTTGAGGAGCATGCAGCCTCTTGCTGGGCGACAGGTGATATTACACCCAACTCTGTATGCCATGGGCTCTCCAACCCTGTACCTGCAGCTACCCAATGCTTAATTTGGGAAACCAAGTGAAATCTGTTCGAGAACATTGACAGTATCATGGTTTCACAAATACAAATTCCCTATAATTGTGGGCTAACTGTAAGCCGCCCTGCACAATCAATGAAACAGTGTCGCCCAGGCCTATATGTTCTCTCCAAGAATCATGTATAGAAAGTTTGGAGCATAACATAAGGTAACCAGTCCACACAGTATGCATAACAATAAAGTCAACACTCAAAGGCAATTACTAGAATTATTTTAATTTTAGAGTATAGGCTAGACCAATTCTTTACCAAAGACATCTTAATCCGTTAAAAAGGAAAAAAACTATTCTGCCATGCGTAATATGCAATAGGCTATGTATTGTACGAAGCCACAATCATTATTTTTATTCAAGTTAGATTTTTTGGGGGCTCATACAATGCATTTGGAAAGTATTCAGACCTGTTGAATTATTAAACATTTTGTTACGTTACAGCCTTATTATAAAATTGATGAAATAATTTTTTCCCCTCATCAATCTACACACAATACCCCATAATGTCAAAGCAAAAACAGGAAATATTACATTTACATAGGTATTCAGATCCTTTACTCAGTACTTTGTTGAAACACCTTTGGCAGTGATTACAGCCGAGTCTTCTTGGGTATGATGCTACAAGCTTGGTAAACCTGTACTTGGGGAGTTTCTACCATTCTTCTCTGCTGATCCTCTCAAGCTCTGTCAGGTTGGATGGGGAGCATCGTTACACAGCTGTTTTCAGATCACTCCAGAGATGTTCGATCGGGTTCATGTCCGGGCTCTAGCTGGCCCACTCAAGGACATTCAGAGACTTGTCCCGAAGCCACTCCTGCGTTGTCTTGGCTGTGTGCTTAGGGTTGTTGTCCTGTTAGAAGGTGAACCTTCGCCCCTGTCTGAGGTCCTGAGCGCTCTGGAACAGGTTTTAATCAAGATTCTCTTTGTACTTTGCTCCGTTCGTCTTTGACTCAATCCTGACTGGTCTCCCAGTCCCTGCCGCTGAAAAACACCTCCACACAGCATGATGCTGTCACCACCATACTTCACCGTAGGGATGGTGCCTGGTTTCCTCCAGATGTGACACTTGGAATTTAGGCCAACGAGTTCTATCTTGGTTTCGTCAGGCCAGAGAATCTTGTTCTCATGGTCTGAGAGTCCTTTAGGTGCCTTTTGGTAAACTCCAAGCGGGCTGTCATGTGCCTTTTACTGAGGAGTGGCTTCCATATGGCCACTCTACCATAAAGGCCTGATTGGTGGAGTGCTCTAGATATCTAGAAAGTTCTCCCATTTCCACAGAGGAACTCTGGAGCTCTGTCAGAGTGACCATCGTGTTCTTTGTCACCTCCCTGATCAAGGCCCTTCTCCCCCAATTGCTCAGTTTGGCTAGGCAGCCAGCTCTAGGAAGAGTCTTGGTGCTTCCAAACTTCTTCCATTTAAGAATGATGGAGGCCACTTTGTTCTTGGGGACCTTCAATGCTGCAGGCATGTTTTTGGTACCCTTCCCCAGATCTGTGCATCGACACAATCCTGTCTCGGAGCTCTACGGACAATTCCTTCGACCTCATGGCTTGACTTTTGCTCTGACATGCACTGCAAACCATGGGACCGTATATAGACAGGTGTGTGCCTTTCCAAATCATGTCCAATCAACTGAATGTACCACAGGTGGACTCCAATCAAGTTGTAGAAACATCTCAAGGATGATCAATGGAAACAGGATGCACCTGAACTCAATTGCGAGACTCAAAGCAAAGGGTCTGAATACTTATATAAATGAGGTATTTCTGTTTTTTATTTGTAATACATTCGCAAAAATTTCTATAAACCTGTTTTTGGTTTGTCATTCTGGTGTATTGTTTGTAGATTGATGAGAAAAAATACAATTTAATCAGTTTTAGAATAAAGCTGTAACGTAACAAAATGTGGAAAAACTCAAGGGGTCTGAATACTTTTTGAATGCACTGTATATAGGCCTACGCATTTATATAAGATCTTAGATGCGTATGGGAGTTTTGAATTTATCATCACCTCTGAAAGAGCTGTCCATTTCGTTGTTAGGCTTTGAAACAACATCCACAACAACCATAGTTTTACCCTTTTGTTGAACTTCTTTCTTCAATTTGATCATTCAAAGTGAGGTGAGTTTTAAAAGCATGATGCTGTTTTTATGATGTGATTGATGTGATTTTTAGAATAGCATTTTCATTGATGTCAAAGTGGTTAGAGGGACAATAGAGCCCTGAGTACCAGGCCATTAGCTACCTAATGGTTGTTAGTGAGTTGGGTAGAACCAACGCATGTCCAGAGCGCATGAAAGGAAATTACCGAGACTGCCTGTCATGTGGAATTTTAATGCGGTCCTGACTCATGACTTCTGCTAATATGGTCACCGCAACAGCCCTGCATTGCACTTACTTCCTTTTTCAAAGGAGCACTCTACTGAAGCTCAACATTTAAAGTGGAACTGACAGCGTTTTAGTAACATGAAATCTTATTCAAATCTGTTCCTATACACACCCAGGAAGGGTGACAATCGAGCGACGTTAGATTATTAGAACTCATCAGCCAAAAGCCTCAAAATACACCTGAAATGATTTCTGCAAATATATGAATACCACAGGAGTCGTCTTACATTTGGGAACTTTACAATCCTATTGATCAAACAACCTTGAAAAGGTAGTCTCTCTCTCCCTCAGTTGCCTTTGCATATCAACAACAACAAGATTAACAACTAATGACAGCCAGACGAGATGAGCTAAAATCCAACGAGGGAACATTAGATAAACCCTCTCAGCTAGTTGGCCGTCAAAATTGCACTGAGAAACGATGCAACTGACAAACGTCCTTCTACAGCTTGCCTGCCAATGCATGCTTGTCCCAATCCACGTTTTGACAACTGTCGCCCATATGATCGATGCCAAATACATTTGATTGACAACTAAGAGATATGCGAATTGTGGATAACAAAACAGTCGTTCAAGTTCAGCATATCTGGCTCGCTATTCACATTTCTTGCTAGCTAACCAAATAACACCTTTAGCTCTAGCTTGAGCCACCAAAAGACGATGGAAGGGGAAAAAGCCAGTCACTCACCCACTCTTCCAATGACATGACATCCTCCCAGCAGCTACGCTGTATCTAGTTAATGTTAGGCTCCATGTTTTTAGCTTGCTAAATAAATATAAAGCAACATAAATAGATACTGTAGCCCAGGGCTGTCAAACTCAATCAGTGCACGGGCCAAATTGAAAAAACTACGAATTCGCAGGCAGACATTTGTTTTTACAAAAAAAAACGTGCAACTGTGACCCAAACTGACCATTGTATTTTTTGTGATTTTTAAATAGCCCTTTATAATGTTCACTTATGTACATAGGATGCTGTATATATCATTGTAACATATTACACTGAACAAAATTATAAACAAAACATGCAACAATTTCAAAGATTTTGCTGAGATACAGTTCATATAAGGAAATCAGTCAATTGAAAAAAATGCATTAGGCCCATGGGTAAAGGCGTAGCCATGGGTGGGCCAGGGAGGGCATAGGCCTACCTACTTTGGAGCGAGGCCCACCCACTGGGAGCCAAGCCCAGCCAATCAGAATGAGTTTTCCCCACAGAAGGGCTGTCACACCCTGACCTGAGAGAGCCTTTACATGTCTCTATTTTGGTTTGGTCAAGGTGTGATTTGGGTGGGCATTCTATGTTTTGTTTTCTAGGTTTTTGTATTTCTTTGTGTTTGGCCGGGTATGGTTCTCAATCAGGGATAGTTGTCTATCATTGTCTCTGTTTGGGAATCATACTTAGGCAGCCTTTTTTCCCTGTTGTATTTGTGGGAAGTTGATTATTGTTAGTGGCCCTATAGCCTTGTTAGCTTCACGGTTGTTTCTTCGTTTGTTGGCGACATTTTAAATAAAAGGAAAATGTACGCTTGTTAAGGTTTTCTTCCAGTGAAGGAGAGGCGGACCAAAATGCAGCGTGGTTATTTCGATACATGTTTAATAAAAGATAAACATGAACAATACAAAACAAATAAACGTAACGTGAAAACCTAAACAGCCTTATCTGGTGCAAACAAACACTGAAACAGGAACAATCAACCACGACTACTCAAAGAATATGGCTGCCTAAATATGGTTCCCAATCAGAGACAACGATAAACACCTGCCACTCCAGGCAGCCATAGACTATTCTAGACAACCCCACTAACCACAATCCCATGACCTACAAAAAACCCCAAGACAAAACATACCACATAATAAACCCATGTCACACCCTGGCCTGACCAAAATAATAAAGAAAACACAAAAAACTAAAAGACCAAGACCAATACTAAGACTAAGACTCCCGACCGCACACCTAAACCCATAGGGGAGGGTCCGGGTGGGCGTCTGTCCACGGTGGCGGCTCCGGCGCGGGACGTGGACCCCACTTCAACAAAGTCTTAGTCCGTTTTATACACGTCCTTAGATATGCGACCCTTGCCGCCAACCTTGGCCTAGTAACCCTCACCAAGGGCCCCACTGGACTGAGGGGCAGCTCCGGACTGAGGGACAGCTCGGGACTGAGGGGTAGCTCGGGACTGAGGGGTAGCTCGGGACTGAGGGGAAGCTCGGGACTGAGGGGAAGCTCGGGACTGAGAGGAAGCTCAGGCAGGTTGATGGCTCTGGCAGATCCTGGCTGGCTGGTGGTTCTGGCAGATCCTGGCTGACTGGCGGTTCTGGCAGATCCTGGCTGACTGGCGGTTCCGGCAGATCCTGGCTGACTGGCGGATCCTGGCTGAATGGCGGATCCTGGCTGAATGGCGGATCCTGGCTGACTGGCGGATCTGGAAGATCCTGGCTGACTGGCTGCTCCTGGCAGACTGGCGGCTCTGGCTGCTCCATGCTGACTGGCGGCTCTGGCTGCTCCATGCTGACTGGCGGCTCTGGCTGCTCCATGCTGACTGGCGGCTCTGGCTGCTCCATGCTGACTGGCGGCTCTGGCTGCTCCATGCTGACTGGCGGCTCTGGCTGCTCCATGCTGACTGGCGGCTCTGGCTGCTCCATGCAGACCGGCAGCTCTGGCGGCTCCTTGCAGACTGACAGCTCTGGCTGCTCCTTGCAGACTGACAGCTCTGGCTGCTCCTTGCAGACTGGCAGCTCTGGCTCCTCCATGCAGACTGGCAGCTCTGGCGGCTCCTTGCAGACTGACAGCTCTGGCAGCGCTGAACAGGCGGGAGACTCTGGCAGCGCTGGAGAGGAGGAAGGCTCTGGCAGCGCTGGACAGGCGAGGCGCACTGTAGGCCTGATGCGTGGTGCTGTCACTGGTGGTACTGGGCAGAGGACACGCACAGGAAGCCTGGTGCGGGGAGCTGCCACCGGAGGGCTGGTGTGTGGAGGTGGCACTGGATGGACCGGACCGTGAAGGCGTACTGGAGATCTTGAGAGCAGGACTGGCACCAACCGCCCTGGCTGGATCTTCACCCTAGCCCGGCAGATGTGAGGAGCTGAGATGTGGCGTACCGGGCTAAGCACACGTACTGGGGACACCGTGCGTTCCACCGCATAACACGGTGCCTGACCAGTACCACGCCCGCCACGGTTAGCACTGCTAGGCGCAATGTAGCGCTGAGCTGGCACAGGACGTGCAAGTCTAGGGAGGGGCACAGGAGGCCTGGTGCGTGAGGCTGGCACCATCTTCACCAGCCGACTAGCACGCACCTCAGGACGAGTATGGAGAGCTGACCCAGGTGCCATCAAATCCCCGACACGCTCCGTCGGGCGAATTCCGTGCCTCATGTACCAACACAGCAACTCCCTCATAACTCTCTCCTCCAATTTCCCCATTAACTCCTTCACAGTCTCTGCTTCGCTCACCTCCAACACCGGCTCTGGTTCTGGTTTCCTCCTTGGCTCCTTACGATAAACAGGGGGAGTTGGCTCAGGTCTGACTCCTGAACCTCCCTGTGCCCCCCCCCAATACATTTTTGGGGCTGACTCTCCCGTGCTCGTCTCTCCAACTCCATTCTCCTATAACCCTCCTCGCACTGCTCCAGAGAATCCCAGGCGGGCTCCGGCACTCTCCCTGGGTCGACCGCCCACCTGTCTATTTCCTCCCAAGTCGTATAATCCAGACTTTGTTGCTCCTGCTGCCACTGCCTGTCACCACGCCGCTTGGTCCTTTTGTGGTGCGTGATTCTGTTAAGGTTTTCTTCCAGTGAAGGAGAGGCGGACCAAAATGCAGCGTGGTTATTTCGATACATGTTTAATAAAAGATAAACATGAACAATACAAAACAAATAAACGTAACGTGAAAACCTAAACAGCCTTATCTGGTGCAAACAAACACTGAAACAGGAACAATCAACCACGACTACTCAAAGAATATGGCTGCCTAAATATGGTTCCCAATCAGAGACAATGATAAACACCTGCCTCTGATTGAGAACCACTCCAGGCAGCCATAGACTTTTCTAGACAACCCCACTAACCACAATCCCATGACCTACAAAAAACCACAAGACAAAACACACCACATAAATAACCCATGTCACACCCTGGCCTGACCAAAATAATAAAGAAAACACAAAATACTAAGACCAGGGCGTGACAATGCTCACCACGCTGCACTTTGGTCTAGTTCTTTCGACGGCCTTGAGAATGGCTTTATTAGAGATCGAAATACTCCTCAGATAGAAATACACCTTGCATTGCAAGGATCACTTAATGGGTGCATGCTTATTAGTAGCTGGTTGCTCCTCATTATACACCACTGACCAACAAATATTATTTATATTAATAACATAGGAATGACAAAAAAACAAATTGTATGACCGCTTATACATTATATGAGCCTTAAGAACTTTGGTCTTCCTAGATATGTCAACTAAACTCAGCAAAAAAAGAAACTTGGCTTTTTCAGGACCCTGTCTTTCAAAGAAAATTTGTAAAAATCCAAATAACTTCACAGATATTCATTGTGAAGGGTTTGAACACTGTTTCCCATGAACCATAAACAATTAATGAACATGCACCTGTGGAATGGACGTTAAGACACTAACAGCTTACAGACGGTAGGCAATTAAGGTCACAGTTATGAAAACTTAGGACACTAAAGAGGCCTTTCTACTGACTGAAAAACACCAAAAGAAAGATGCCCAGGGCCTCTGCACATCTGTGTCAATGTGTCTTAGGCATGCTGCAAGGAGGCATGAGGACTGCAGATGTGGCCAGGGCAATAAATTGCAATGTCCATACTGTGAGATGCCTAAGACAATGCTACAGCGAGAGAGGATGGACAGCTGATCGTCCTCGCAGTGGCAGACCACGTGTAACAACACCTGCACAGGATCGGTACATCCAAACATCACACCTGCGGGACAGTTACAGAATGGCAACAACAACTGCCCGAGTTACACCAGGAACGCACAATCCCTCCATCAGTGCTCAGACTGTCCGCAATAGGCTGAGAGAGGCTGGACTGAGGGCTTGTAGGCCTGTTGTAAGGCAGGTCCTCACCAGACATCACCGGCAACAACGTCGCCTATGGGCACAAACCCACTGTCGCTGGACCAGACAGGACTGGCAAAAAGTGCTCTTCAATGACGAGCTGCGGTTTTGGCTCACCCGGGGTGATGGTCTGATTTGTGTTTATCGCCGAAGGAATGAGCGTTACACCGAGGTCTGTACTCTAGAGCGGGATCAATTTGGAGGTGGAGGGTCCGTCATGGTCTGGAGGCGTGTCAGAGCAGCATTGGACTGAGCTTGTCATTGCAGGCAATCTCAACACTGTGCGTGACAGGGAAGACGTCCTCCTCCCTCATGTTGTGCCCTTCCTGCAGACTTATCCTGACATGACCCTCCAGCATGACAATGCCACCAGCCATACTGCTCGTTCTGTGCGTGAGGAATGTCAGTGTTCTGCCATGGCCAGTGAAGAGCCCGGATCTCAATCCAATTGAGCACATCTGGGACGTGTTGGATTGGAGGGTGAGGGCTAGGGCTAGGGCTATTCCCCCCAGAAATGTCTGTGAACTTGCAGGTGCCTTGGTGGAAGAGTGGGGTAACATCTCACAGCAAGAACTGGCAAATCTGGTGCAGTCCATGAGGAGGAGATGCACTGGAGTACTTAAAGCAGCTAGTGACTGTTACTTTTGATTTTGACCCCCACTTTGGTCAGGGACACATTATTCCATTTCTGTTATTCACATGTCTGTGGAACTTGCTCAGTTTATGTCTCAGCTGTTGAATCTTGTTATGTTCATACAAATATTTACACATGTTAAGTTTGCTGAAAATAATCGCAGTTGACAGTGAGAGGACATTTTTTTTCTTCTGAGTTTACATACCCTCATGTCAGTCATCAGTCATAAAGAGTGTGTCTTGTCCTGCTCCTACATTCATATGAGTCATCAGCAACAGAGCGTAGGGGGTAGGTGCATGTCTGACATCAATGTGTGCGCAATTACATTGCAGGCTATGGTGTGATGCAGTGGTTCCCAAACCTTTTAAAGTCCCGTACCTGCTTCAAACATTCAACTTCCAGCTGCGTACACCCTCTAGTGCCAGGGTCAGGGCACTCTCAAATGTTATTTTTTGCCATTATTGTAAGCCTGCCACACAAACAGTATACAATACATTTATTAAACGTAAGATGAGTGTTTTGTCACAACCCGGCTTGTGGGAAGTGACAAAGAACCAGGACACAAATAATAATATAGTAATAATCAATCATTTTTCTCTTTATTTAGCCATCTTTCATATAAAACCTTATTTGTTCATCAAAAACCGTGAATAACTCACCACAGGTTAAAAACCTGTTAAGTCTATAGGGGCGCTATTTCATTATTGGATAAAAAAACGTGCCCGTTTTAAGCGCAATATTTTGTCACGAAAAGATGCTCGACTATGCATAGAATTGACAGCTTTGCAAAGAAAACAGTCCAACGTTTCCAAAACTGCAAAGATATTATCTGTGAGTGCCACAGAACTCATTCTACAGGCGAAACCAAGATGAAACGTCAAACAGGAAATTAGCAGAATCTCTGAAGCTCTGTTTTCAAATGTCTCCTTATATGGCTGTGAATGCAGCAGGAACGACCCTGCGCTTTCTGTCGTTTCTTCAAGATGTCTGCAGCATTGTGACGTATTTGTAGGCATATCATTGGAAGATTGGCCATAAGAGACTACATTTTCCAGGGGTCCGCCCGGTGTCCTTTGCCTAAATTGGTGCGTAATCTCCAGTTGTGTTCATTTTCTCCTGGGATTCAGAATGGAAAGCACACTTCCACAAAGGATATATCATCGAAGAGATATGTGAAAAACACCTTGAGGATTGGTTCTAAACAACATTTGCCATGTTTCAGTCGATATTATGGAGTTAATTTGGAAAAAATTTTGGCGTAATTGATGACTGGATTTTCTGTTTTTTTTGGTAGCCAAACGTGACGCACTAAACGGAGCGATTTCTCCTAAACAAATAATCTTTCAGGAAAAACTGAACATTCACTATCTAACAGAGTTTCCTCATTGAAAACATCTGAAGTTCTTCAAAGGTAAATTATTTTATTTGAATGCTTTTCTGGTTTTTGTGAAAGTGTTGCCTGCTAAATGCTAACGATAATGCTAACGCTAAATGCTACGCTAGCTAGCTACTGTTACACAAATGATTGTGTTCCTATGGTTGAGAAGCATATTTTGAAAATCTGAGATGACAGTGTTGTTAACAAAAGGCTAAGCTTGAGAGCTAGCATATTTATTTCATTTCATTTGCGATTTTCATGAATAGTTAACGTTGCGTTATGGTAATGAGCTTGAGTCTGTATTCACGATCCCGGATCCGGGATGGGTAGATCAGAGAGGTTAATGCACCTCAAGTGACTCCCCATCCCGCATGAGGGAGCGTAATCATCGACTGACACTAATTAGCATAATGCAACGGACATAAATATTCCTAGAAAATATTCCTATTCATGAAAATCACAAGTGAAATATATTGAGACACAGCTTAGCCTTTTGTTAATCACCCTGTCATCTCAGATTTTCTAAATATGCTTTACAGCCAAAGCTAGACAAACATTTGTGTAAGTTTATCAATAGCCTAGCATAGCATTTTGTCCAGCTAGCAGCAGGTAACTTGGTCACGGAAATCAGAAAAGCAATCAAATTAAATTGTTTACCTTTGATGAGCATTGGATGTTTTCACTCACGAGACTCCCAGTTAGATAGCCAATGTTCCTTTTTTCCAAAAATATTATTATTTTTGTAGGCGAAATAGCTCCGTTTGTTCTTCACGTTTGGCTGAGAAATCGCCCGGAAATTGCAGTCACGAAAACACCGAAAAAATATTCCAAATTAGCTCCATAATATCGACAGAAACATGGCAAACGTTGTTTATAATCAGTCCTCAAGGTGTTTTTCAAATATCTATTCGATAATATATCCACCGGGACAATTAGTTTTTCAGTAGCACCGATTGGAATAATGGCTACCTCTGTATTTTACGCGAGAATCACTCGACGATCGTGACAGAAGATCCCACCAAAAAATGGACCAAGCAGCGTGTACAGGAGGAGTGGATTTGAGAGGAGATCCTGGATGGTAAAGGACCCTGGATGCAGGCCAGGGAGTATCGCTGTCCGAATGAGGAGATAGAGGCATTGAAAGTGGAACGGCGACGATACGAGGAGATAGCTCATCGAAGCAAGCACACGGAGTGGTTGGCGAAGTTGAGGGGTGAGTTAGAGACTGTTGAGGAGTTATTGGACAAATTGGAGGAGAGTGAACGGAGGGGAGAGTAAGAAACCTTTGAGGAGCTGTTGGACAAATTCGAGGAGAGTGAAGAGAGAGAGCTATTGGTTTGGCGTAGTATGCATGGCTTTCGCACTGAGGAGCATGTTAGTCGTCCAATGCCACCTGAGTCAGTTCCCCGTATTCGTCCTGAGAAGTGTGTTAAAGTTCAGGAACAATTGATGCCGGCTATACACACAATGGTCTCCAGTGCACCTTCCCAGTCCGGTACGTCCGGTGCCTGCTCCTCGCACTCTCCCTCAAGTGCGCCTTCCCAGTCCGGTAGGTCCTCTTCCTGCTCCTCGCACTCTCCCTCAAGTGCGCTTTCCCAGTCTTGTGTGTCCTGTTCCTGCTCCTCACACACGCCCTGAGGTGCGTGTCACAGGCCCGGTACCACCAGTGCCGGCACCACGCATCAGACCTCCAGTGCGCCTCCACAGTACAGTACGTCCTGTGCCTCTTCCCCGCACTCGCCCTGAGGTGCGTGTCACCAGCCCGGTACCACCAGTTCTGGCACCACGCATCAGACCTCCAGTGCGCCTCCACAGTCCAGTACGTCATGTGCCTCTTCCTCTTCCTCGCCCTGAGATGCATGTCACCAGCCCAGTACCACCAGTGCCGGCACCACGCATCAAGTCTCCAAGGCGCCTCCACAGTCCAAAGCTTCCGGCGACAGTTCCCAGTCCAGAGCTTCCGGCGACAGTTCCCAGTCCAGAGCTTCCGGCGACAGTTCCCAGTCCAGAGCTTCCGGCGACAGTTCCCAGTCCAGAGCTTCCGGCAACGTTTCACAGTCCGGAACCTCCTGAGACGGTCCACAGTCCGCAACCTCCTGAGACGTTTCACAGTCCGGAACCTCCTGAGACGGTCCACAGTCCGCAACCTCCTGAGACGGTTCACAGTCCGGAACCTTCTGAGACGGTCTGCGGTCCGGAACCACCAGCAACGTTCGGCGTTCCGGAGCCTCCAGCGACGGTCGGCGGTCCAGAACCTCCAGCGATGGTCGGCGGTCCACAGCATTCAGCAGGGGTTCTCAGTCCAGAGCCTCCTGTGACGATCTAAGGTCCAGTTCCTCCGGCATAGGATTTTTTATGAATTTATTTGCAAATTATGGTGGAAAATAAGTATTTGGTCAATAACAAAAGTTTATCTCAATACTTTGTTATATACCCTTTGTTGGCAATGACAGAGGTCAAACGTTTTCTGTAAGTCTTCACAAGGTTTTCACACACTGTTGTTGTTATTTTGGCCCATTCTTCCATGCAAATCTCCTCTAGAGCAGTGATGTTTTGGGGCTGTTGCTGGGCAACACGGACTTTCAACTCCCTCCAAAGATTTTCTATAGGGTTGAGATCTGGAGACTGGCTAGGCCACTCCAGGACCTTGAAATGCTTCTTACTAAGTCACTCCTTCGTTGCCCGGGCGGTGTGTTTGGGGTCATTGTCATGCTGAAAGACCCAGCCACGTTTCATCTTCAATGCCCTTGCTGATGGAAGGAGGTTTTCACTCAAAATCTCACGATACATGGTCCCATTCATTCTTTCCTTTACACGGATCAGTCGTCCTGGTCCCTTTGCAGAAAAACAGCCCCAAAGCATGATGTTTCCACCCCCATGCTTCACAGTAGGTGTGGTGTTCTTTGGATGCAACTCAGCAATCTTTGTCCTCCAAACACGGCGAGTTGAGTTTTCACCAAAAAGTTATATTTTGGTTTCATCTGACCATATGACATTCTCCCAATCTTCTTCTGGATCATCCAAATGTTCTCTAGCAAACTTCAGACGGGCCTGGACATGTACTGGCTTAAGCAGGGGGACACGTCTGGCACTGCAGGATTTGATTCCCTGGCGGCGTAGTGTGTTACTGATGGTAGGCTTTGTTACTTTGGTCCCAGCTCTCTGCAGGTCATTCACTAGGTTCTGTGGTTCTGGGAATTTTGCTCACCATTCTTGTGATCATTTTGACCCCACGGGGTGAGATTTTGCGTGGAGCCCCAGTGGAGCCCCAGATCGAGGGAGATTATCAGTGGTCTTGTATGTCTTCCATTTCCTAATAATTGCTCCCACAGTTGATTTCTTCAAACCAAGCTGCTTACCTATTGCAGATTCAGTCTTCTCAGCCTGGTGCAGGTCTACAATTGTGTTTCTGGTGTCCTTTGACAGCTCTTTGGTCTTGGCCATAGTGGAGTTTGGAATGTGACTGTTTGAGGTTGTGGACAGGTGTCTTTTATACTGATAACAAGTTCAAACAGGTGCCATTAATACAGGTAAAGAGTGGAGGACAGAGGAGCCTCTTAAAGAAGAAGTTACAGGTCTGTGAGAGCCAGAAATCTTGCTTGTTTGTAGATGACCAAATACTTATTTTCCACCATAATTTGCAAATAAATTCATTAAAAATCCTACAATGTGATTTTCTGGATTTTTTTTCTCATTTTGTCTGTCATAGTTGAAGTGTACCTATGATGAAAATTACAGGCATCTCTTATCTTTTTAAGTGGGAGAACTTGCACAATTGGTGGCTGACTAAATACTTTTTTGCCCCACTGTATATGTGAAGCAGTAATTGTTTCAAATCATCTCCTGCCATGTCACTGATGTGTCGTGAACCAGTGTTGTTTGATGAAGACATTGTCTGTATAGTTTTTTGGCCTTTTCCCCCAGCATTGTCCCAGTCATATCCGTGGTAGCAGGAAGAATTAAGTCCTCCACAATAGTATGGGGCTTGCCTGTCCTAGCCACTCAGTAGTTCACCATATATTCTAGCCCCTTCTTATTAATGTTATCCTTTGCTTTTATACAGGCCTTACTACTCTAAAGTCATCTTAATTCTCGCTCCAAAAACTCCCTTGGCTTATTTTTCAAATTGGCATGTTGTTTCTAAATGTCTGCGCAAGAGTGAAGGTTTCATTGAGTTGTGAGATAGTACTTTTGCACATATAACACACTGTGGATGAGGAAAGGCACTACTCCCAATATAAGTGAACCCAAAATCAATGTATTTCTCATAATATTTACGCCTCTTCGATGGTCCAAAGTCCCTGTTTGTTGTTCGGTGCTTTTCTGGGTAAGTGGGCAGTAGCTTTTAGGCTGCATCAGATTCACAACTGTCAGTGTCCATGCTAGCTGGGCTAACAACGAATGTAGAATTACTGATGCTAGCATTGGATGTGATCGTGGAAGCAGAACAACTTGTGTCGTTGACAATAGAGCTGGTATATGTCTCTATGGACGCAGGTCTTACTTTTTATAACCATTTACCCATTTTCTAACAAAAGGAATGAGCAGCAGCTACGTTTGGCTAAGTACGGACTGTTAGTGGAATTCCCGCGAGAGAGTAACAGTTAATGTGATTGGATGTTAATTATTTTACTATGCTACCTGTATTTGACATTGTGTTGTTATTTCGCTGAACACTAAAATCAAATCAAACTTTATTTGTCACATGCGCGTAATACAACAAGTGTAGACCTTACCGTGAAATGCTTACTTACAAGCCCTTAACCAACAGTGCAGTTCAAGAAGAGTTAAGAAAATATTGACCAAATATACTAAAGTAAAAAAAAAATGGGGGTCAATGTAATAGCCCAGTGGCCATTTGATTAATATTGTTCAGCAGTATTTTGTTCAGTTGGTTTAATAGAATTTTTAGCGGTGCAACAACGCTACTTAGGCGAGATAAAACCTCACCCAATTTTATAGCCCAGTTGGAAAATATAAATGGACTGTTCGAAAATGTGTAGATGGACTGTTTGAAAATGTTTTTTTTACATGTGAATCCTGTTTTTATTTGGCGTACCCCTGTTTGGGAATACCACTGTTTGGGAATACCTGATGTAATGGAATGTTTTGCCTTGTGTGGTATGTTTTGTGGGTTTAGACACTAGGTGTCATAACCAGCCATAAATTAATGCAATATATGTCACAACAGGTCTAAATATGTGTCATGACAGTGTTATGACCATATTCTGACAGGTTATGACAAGTTATGTCAGCTGTTATGACATATTATGGCATGGTTATGACCATTTCATAACGTGTTATGATGCTGGGTGTCAAGTGAAGTGTTACCCTGCCATACAGTACATCATGGAATGTTTTGTCAAATAGAACACATTTTTAAAACGTCTTCTGAATTTGGTTTTGTTAAACTGGGAGTGTGTTATTTTTGACGGATGTTATGATTGTTTCATATCTGCAAAATAGTTAAGACGCTGTCCGTTCCACTTTAATTATGTACATTTACATGTAACAATGAGTAAAGTTTCTCCAGTAAAGTTTCAGTGAAGTTTCTAACAGTCTCATGGGGAGCCCTTGGCTTTCTATACAATCTGTTTGTCTGCTTTTCTCCCTGATTCGTTTTCTGTTTGTGGGCCCTTGTCATTTCTTCAGGGTTACCGGCATCCCTCCCTCCTTCAGATGGATTTTCTTCACACCCCATCACTTTTTCCCCAAATATAAGAGCCACTTTCATTTTGGGAAAGAAAGCGCACTATCCATTTTACCAATCTCATTTTCTCTCAGTCCCTCTCTCCCCATCACACACACATACACACACACACCTGCTGTTTCCCACTCCCTAAAGGCTGTGGTCCTGCATTCTCCTTCTATATTAGACTATGTTTTGTCTCCCTGGTCTCCCATGATCCATGACTGTAGGAGAAGAGAGGGAGAATGCAGAAAAAAAGCCATTCTTCATTAAGTCATTCTGTGTATGTGTATAAGCTTATGTGAGTGTACTGTCTATGTGTTTATGTGTGTCTATTTGAATGTGTTCGTATATGTGCATGAGTGAGTGTGTGCATGTGTGTGTGTTTTCTGTGCATTTTCTGTGTGTGTGTGTGTCTATTTGCGTGTGTGTGAGTATGCGCACTAGTGAGCGTGTGCAAGTGTGTGTGTGTGTTTGTTTGTGTGTGATGATTAAGTTTCAGCATTGAGCTGCCCAATGGACCCTAGGAAACAATGAGTGTCATTTTCTCAAGGAGAAAACACAGACTCCCATTTCTCCTCTTTTTCCATCTGCTCTCCAGACCTTTTTATTATTACTGTAAACTATAAACTTTGTCTCTGTTCTGAGTTTAAGCCATAATGTGTTTGAGACCGTGGTACAGTGCAGTGAAAAAGTATTTGCCCCCTTTCTGATTTTCTCTATTTTTGCATATTTTTGATACTGAACGTTATCAGATCTTCAACCATAACCTAATATTAGATAAAGGGAACCTGAGTTTACAAATAACAACAAAAATTATACTTGTTTTATTTATTTAACAAATGTATGCAACACCCAATTCCCCTGTGTGAAAAAGTAATGTGCCCCCTTACACTCAATAACGGTTTGTGCCACCGTTAGCTGGAATGACTGCAACCAAATGCTTCCTGTAGTTGTTGATCAGTCTCTCACATCACTGTGGAGGAATTTTGGCCCACTCTTGCATGCAGAACTGATTTAACTCAGCGACATTAGTGGGTTTTCACGCATGAACTGCTCATTTCAAGTCCTGCCACATCTCAATTGGGATTAGGTCTGGACTTTGAATAGGCCTTTCCAAAACTTCAAATTTGTTGCTTTTTAACAACTTTCATGGAGACTTGATTGTGTATTTTGGATCATTGTCTTGCTGCATTACCCAGCTGCGCTTCCGTTTCAGCTCAGAGATGGATGGCCTAACATTCTCCTGTAGAATTTTCTGATACAGAGCAGAATTCATGGTTCCTTCTATTAAGGCAAGTCGTCCAGTTCCCGAGGCAGCAAAGCATCCTCAAACCATAACACTACCACCACCACGCTTGACCGTTGGTATGAAGTTCTTACTGTGGAATGCAGTATTTTGTTTTCGCCAGACATAATGGGACCCATCTCGTCCAATATTAGGTTTTGGTTGAAGATCTGATAACATTCAGTATAAAAAATATGCAAACGTAGAGAAAATTAGAAAGGGGGCAAATAACAGCACTGTATATCATGGATAATACATCATTATAAACAGAGGCGTCATGCACCCACAAAATCTGAGGGGCTACAAAGTATGTGAGGATGGCTAGAGGGTGGTCTGGAGGGGTGCTATGCTCCCCTGACTGGTAGTTGGAGAATTTAGTATTTTTCAAACACTTAACACAGCTTTTTCCTGCATCTAGACTCATAATCATTATGCTTCATTCCATGTAAAATAAATATTTTAAAAAGTATATTTTTCTGCTTATCAAAGCACACCTCTTGAGCTGTCTGTATCCTCCTGACTGGTGTTTTTAAGAAACATAATATGCTTCATTGCATCTCTGCTAAAATCTGGGTAAAAGATTGAAAGGAATGTGAGTCTCATGCAGTACGTTTAGTAATTGTTTGCTTTTCTAAAGTCTACCAACCTAGCTAGCAGCCATGCCAGCTAAGATAGTTAGACAAGCTAGCTACTCTAACTTAATTGATTGCCTGAAATGGCTTCTTGGTAGCTAGATACAAAGTTGGGAACCTATCTGGACTAACTAAACCCAACTTCATAAAATTGTTAGGTGGCTAGTAGTATTACAGAGGAACAATATTTACAACAACAATTTATCAACCCAACGAAACATTTACAGGAAAAATCGGAGGGGGCACAGGGCATGACGCATCTGATTATAAGGCAAGGTGTTATGCAGGAGCTGACCCTTTAGTTGTGACTACATTCATGATACACCATGGCCTTATCACACTCTCACTTTTAGAAAACAGATCAGTCAACGTTTCTCACAAAGAAAGACAATAAGATGTATAGCTGTCTGTCTGTGGTGGAGCTTCCTACACAGAGGAGTGGGTGGTATGAACCAAAACAAACACACCCACACACTAACTCCTTATCTCTGTGAGGTGGATCTGACACGGACACTGACAGCTTAATACAGGAGGACAAAGAAAGAGGGCTAGCAGAATAGGATATGGGCTGGACTCATAAGTAATGTGTGTGTGTGTGTGTGTGTGTGTGTGTGTGTGTGTGTGTGTGTGTGTGTGTGTGTGTGTGTGTGTGTGTGTGTGTGTGTGTGTGTGTGTTTAAATGGGAGTTATCTGGCCCTGTCTCTCCATTTGTCAGTGCTTGACGGCTACATTGTGTGTTTGTTTGTGTGTTTGGTTGTGTGTTTGTGTGTGTGCGTGTGTGTGTGTGCATGTGTGTGTGACAGCTGCTGATGTGCTGCTAACCTCTCTCCCCAGTCCAGCATTATCCCAGACAGTCTCTTGTCTCGGCATAAGAGTGCTCCTCAGCATGGCAAACACACACACACCCTCTGTTGAATATGGTAGCCTGAATTGACCTCGGGAGATTCAGAGAAAGAGAGTCTAGACAGATGTCCCAATTTAATCAGGTAATGGAAACTGCACTGTGGGTTCAAATGTGTCCACCATATTTTAGGGACAGGAGTGGTTTCGTGTCAATATCCAATTACAATGTCTGCAAGAGAAACAACTTCACACCTCTGATACAGTGTTGGACACAAACAACACCTGTCCATAAAATATAGCGTAAACATTCTGAGCGGTTTCCTTCTTCTGCAATTGATTGAATTCATCCTATTCAATTGTTACCATGCACCAGCAACAAAGATAGCTCAGATGTGTGAGTGCCTTTTGAATATTGAATTGAGGTTAAAAAGAAAGAAACAAAGAAGGCAAGAATGCCCCACAGATGGGTGACATATTCCATTAAAAAGCCAATCTCTACAAAAAAATATATAAACTCCGGATTCATATTGAGGCGTGCAGCGACCAGTGAGAGATTGTGCTCTGAAACAGGCTATCAAAACATAATCCATAAATCCATAAGAAACAGTCAAGGTCAATAAATATAGAAATCTATAAACCACTAGCACAGGGGCCTACTGTCATCATCTGACTTATCTCTCTTATCTTACTAATTTCATCCTCCTTTTGAAGAGTTTGTCCCAGTCTGTGTGTATGTCCTAGTGTGTGTCCTATAGATGTGTGTGTGTGTGCTATAGATGTGTGTGTGAGGATAATTTAATTAGAGCGTTGATAGAGCAGGTTACTGCCTGGGGTTAATATCCTACATGCACTCTGCTCCTCTCCAAAGGCTTAATTTCTTAAAGCACATTAGGAACTTTATTGACTGTTACGGCCTTTTAAAACTATGCGCTGGTGTGTGTGTGTGTGTGTGTGTGTGTGTGTGTGTGTGTGTGTGTGTGTGTGTGTGTGTGTGTGTGTGTGTAGGTGTGTAGGTGTGTGTGTGTGTGTGTGTGTGTGTGTGTGTGTGTGTTACTGCACTGGCCTATTAAGACATTACATTTCTGCTGATTAGAGTCAGCCAGTTCCCACCAGACAAACCATCATCATCGTCTTGCTCTCTCCCTCTCCCTGTTTCTTCCTCTCTCACACTCTGCCTCACAATCTCACTCTCGCTTTCTCTGACCGTCACTTCCCTCCCTCCCTATCACATCTTTAGATACAGATGTAGGATCTTAATTTGTGCCTACAGCAACAGGAAATGTGAATTGTTATGTGGATTATAATTCATTGACATTATTGTATGAGGTTTATACATTTTTCATGAGGGAAATCAGGTCTGAAATGTCTAAGTGGAAAGTTCAGAAGCCTTTTAAACCTCAAATACACTCCAAGTTTTACATTTCCTGCAATGCATGAATGTTCTCCTGCAACAGGGTGATCATTTGGTCATTTGGGAAAACGACGTCTCTTATTATGAGAATTCTATTTAATTTGATTGACAGGTGCTAGACCCCTATTAAACATGCTATATGTACTGACTGAATACTTCCATCCTCTGTGGAATATTCTATGTGGATCTATCTGATGACATCACAATGGCCAGCTAATTCATACTGAGCAGTAGAGTTCTGATACAGAACACTGGGAATTTATTGGCCGAAAATAAACTCCCTCCTCCTCCTCCACCTCCTCCTGCTGATAATATAATTCCTGGTAATAAGGTCCCTTTAATACCGTCTCAGTCTCCCCACACACACAATACTTTCTAATGAGGATGAGATTGAACTGCAACAGTTATTAAAAAGTCCTCAACCTCCTCTTCCGACTGCTGGAAAATAAATCTAGCAACTTATAGGTACTTATATGCACTTAAACGCACTTGCAGGCACTTTCCAAGCTATTTCCTATTTTGAACGCTTTTGATATCTCCATAGTTAACTCCATAATGTGCCATCAATGATAACGGCCTGAGAAACACATGACAGGAAAACAGAGTGGAGAGGACAACGTAGTGAAGGATTGATGGGAGGGGGTCGTTATCGAATCGTTAAAGCAAGGAAACGCTTCTCATCACAGATACCAAATTACCTCCTAAGGGAGAGATAGAGAGAAACTGCTGAGAGATAGAGTGAGGAGAGAATGATAGAGGGAGCTAGAGAGTGAACGATAGTGAAGGGGAAGACAGAGACTGTGAGAGAGAAAAGAGAGGCAAGATAGATCGATAGAGAGGGGGAAGAAAGATATATATAGAGATGAAGGATATAAATGGTTGGAACAGACACAGAGAGACCGAGAGAGAGAGAGACTGCCGCAATTCACAGGTAGCAGTGCCAACCTTTTTGACAGCAGAGATATTATATCTGCATGGATCAATGTCTCCACTGTCCTCCGAAAGAGATTCTCTCTATAAATCAGATCACTTACACACGCATCCTCCTCCTCCTCCTATACACACACACACACACACACACACACAAACACACACACACACACACACACACACACACACACACACAAAATCAGCAGGGAGCACAAAGTGTCCTGGGGGTGGTCCGGAGGACGGTTTTTCATTCTTCAAACACCTGAAACAGCTTTTCCCTGCAATCTAGAGCCATAATTATTATTCTAATTATGTGTATTTTTCTGCATATCTAAGCATACCTCTTGAGCTGCCTGTGTTCTCCTGACTTGTGTTTTTTTTTTTTAAGAAACTAAATATGCTAGCTACTCTAACTTGATTGATAGCCTGAAATGGGCTAGCTAAAGCCAACTTCATAAAATTGCTAAGTGTCAGTAGCAGTATTGCAGAATAATAATATACTGTGTGTATATATATATATACTGCTCAAACAAATTAAGGGAACACTAAAATAACACATCCTTGATCTGAATGAATGAAATATTCTTATTAAATACTTTTTTCTTTACATAGTTGAATGTGCTGACAACAAAATCACACAAAAATTATCAATGGAAATCAAATTTATCAACCCATGGAGGTCTGGATTTGGAGTCACACTCAAAATTAAAGTGGAAAACCACACTACAGGCTGATCCAACTTTGATGTAATGTCATTAAAACAAGTCAAAATGAGGCTCAGTAGTGTGTGTGGCCTCCATGTGCCTGTATGACCTCCCTACAACGCCTGGGCATGCTCCTGATGAGGTGGCGGATGGTCTCCTGAGGGATCTCCTCCCAGACCTGGACTAAAACATCCGCCAACTCCTGGACAGTCTGTGGTGCAACGTGGCGTTGGTGGATGGAGCGAGACATGATGTCCCAGATGTGCTCAATTGGATTCAGGTCTGGGGAATGGGCGGGCCGGTCCATAGCATCAATGCCTTCCTCTTGCAGGAACTGCTGACACACTCCAGCCACATGAGGTCTAGCATTGTCTTGGATTAGGAGGAACCCAGGGCCAACCGCACTAGCATATGGTCTCACAAGGGGTCTGAGGATCTCATCTCGGTACCTAAAGGCAGTCAGGCTACCTATGGCGAGCACATGGAGGGCTGTGCGGCCCCCCAAAGAAATGCCACCCCACACCATGACTGACCCCCCGCCAAACCGGTCATGCTGGAGGATGTTGCAGGCAGCAGAACGTTCTCCACGGCGTCTCCAGACTCTGTCACGCCTGTCATGTGCTCAGTGTGAACCTGCTTTCATCTGTGAAGAGCACAGGGCGCCAGTGGCGAATTTGCCAATCTTGGTGTTCTCTGACAAATGCCAAACGTCCTGCACGGTGTTGGGCTGTAAGCACAACCCCCACCTGTGGACGTCGGGCCCTCATACCACCCTCATGGAGTCTGTTTCTGACCGTTTGAGCAGACGGCCTGCTGGAGGTCATTTTGCAGGGCTCTGGCAGTGCTCCTCCTTGCACAAAGGCGGAGGTAGCGGTCCTGCTGCTGGATTGTTGCCCTCCTACGGCCTCCTCCACGTCTCCTGATGTACTGGCCTGTCTCCTGGTAGCGCCTCCATGCTCTGCACACTACGCTGACAGACACAGCAAACCTTCTTGCCACAGCTGGCATTGATGTGCCATCCTGGATTAGCTGCACTACCTGAGCCACTTGTGTGGGTTGTAGACTCCGTCTCATGCTACCACTAGAGTGAAAGCATCGCCAGCATTCAAAAGTGACCAAAACATCGGCCAGGAAGCATAACCACTCCATTATTGGGGGTGTCTTGCTAATTGCCTATAATTTCCACCTGTTGTCTATTCCATTTGCACAACAGCATGTGAAATTTATTGTCAATCAGTGTTGCTTCCTAAGTGGACAGTTTGATTTCACAGAAGTGTGATTGACTTGGAGTTACATTGTGTTGTTTAAGTGTTCCCTTTATTTTTTTGAGCAGTGTATATATATAAAGAAACAGAGTCCAGAATATATACAGTGCCTTGCGAAAGTATTCGGCCCCCTTGAACTTTGCGACCTTTTGCCACATTTCAGGCTTCAAACATAAAGATATAAAACTGTATTTTTTTGTGAAGAATCAACAACAAGTGGGACACAATCATGAAGTGGAACGACATTTATTGGATATTTCAAACTTTTTTAACAAATCAAAAACTGAAAAATTGGGCGTGCAAAATTATTCGGCCCCTTTACTTTCAGTGCAGCAAACTCTCTCCAGAAGTTCAGTGAGGATCTCTGAATGATCCAATGTTGACCTAAATGACTAATGATGATAAATACAATCCACCTGTGTGTAATCAAGTCTCCGTAGAAATGCACCTGCACTGTGATAGTCTCAGAGGTCCGTCAAAAGCGCAGAGAGCATCATGAAGAACAAGGAACACACCAGGCAGGTCCGAGATACTGAAGAAGTTTAAAGCCGGATTTGGATACAAAAAGATTTCCCAAGCTTTAAACATCCCAAGGAGCACTGTGCAAGCGATAATATTGAAATGGAAGGAGTATCAGACCACTGCAAATCTACCAAGACCTGGCCGTCCCTCTAAACTTTCAGCTCATACAAGGAGAAGACTGATCAGAGATGCAGCCAAGAGGCCCATGATCACTCTGGATGAACTGCAGAGATCTACAGCTGAGGTGGGAGACTCTGTCCATAGGACAACAATCAGTCGTATATTGCACAAATCTGGCCTTTATGGAAGAGTGGCAAGAAGAAAGCCATTTCTTAAAAATATCCATAAAAAGTGTTGTTGAAAGTTTGCCAAAAAGCACCTGGGAGACACACCAAACATGTGGAAGAAGGTGCTCTGGTCAGATGAAACCAAAATTGAACTTTTTGGCAACAATGCAAAACGTTATGTTTGGCGTAAAAGCAACACAGCTGAACACACCATCCCCACTGTCAAACATGGTGGTGGTAGCATCATGGTTTGGGCCTGCTTTTCTTCAGCAGGGACAGGGAAGATGGTTAAAATTGATGGGAAGATGGATGGAGCCAAATACAGGACCATTCTGGAAGAAAACCTGATGGAGTCTGCAAAAGACCTGAGACTGGGACGGAGATTTGTCTTCCAACAAGACAATGATCCAAAACATAAAGCAAAATCTACAATGGAATGGTTCAAAAATAAACATATCCAGGTGTTAGAATGGCCAAGTCAAAGTCCAGACCTGAATCCAATCGAGAATCTGTGGAAAGAACTGAAAACTGCTGTTCACAAATGCTCTCCATCCAACCTCACTGAGCTCGAGCTGTTTTGCAAGGAGGAATGGGAAAAAAATTCAGTCTCTCGATGTGCAAAACTGATAGAGACATACCCCAAGCGACTTACAGCTGTAATCGCAGCAAAAGGTGGCGCTACAAAGTATTAACTTAAGGGGGCTGAATAATTTTGCACACCCAATTTTTCAGTTTTTGATTTGTTAAAAAAGTTTGAAATATCCAATAAATGTCGTTCCACTTCATGATTGTGTCCCACTTGTTGTTGATTCTTCACAAAAAAATACAGTTTTATATCTTTATGTTTGAAGCCAGAAATGTGGCAAAAGGTCGCAAAGTTCAAGGGGGCCAAATACTTTCGCAAGGCACTGTATATTACACACACACTACTGTTAAAAAGTTTGGGGTCACTTAGAAATGTCCTTGTTTGAAAGAAAAGCACATGTTTTGTCATTCAAATAACATCAAATTGATCAGAAATACAGTGTAGACATTGTTAATGTTATACATGGCAATTGTAGCTGGAAACAGATGATTTTTAATGGAATATCTACAAAGGCGAACAGAGGCCCATTATCAGCAATCATCACTCCTGTGTTCCAATGGCACGTTGTGTTAGCTAATTCAGGTTTATCATTTTAAAAGGCTAATTGATCATTAGAAAACCCTTTTGCAATTACGTTAGCACAGCTGAAAACTGTTGTTCTGATTAAAGAAGCATTTGTGGGTTCGATTACTGGCTCAAAATGGCCAGAAACAAAGCACTTTCTTCTGAAACTCGTCAGTTTATTCTTGTTCTGAGAAATTAAGGGTATTCCATGCGAGAAATTGCCAAGAAACTGAAGATCTCGTACAACGCTGTTTAACAGCGCAAACTGGCTCTAACCAGAATAGAAAGAGGAGTGGGAGTGAACAACTGAGCAAGATGACAAGTACATTAGAGTGTCTAGTTTGAGAAGCAGACACCTCACAAGTCCTCAACTGGCAGCTTCACTAAACAGTACCCACAAAACACATGTTTCACCAGTCTCAACGTCTCAAAAAGCTCAAAAAAAAAAGCTCAAATATCTCAGACTGGCCAATAAAAAGAAAAGATTAACATGGGCAAAAGAACACAGACACACAGGAACGGTTATAGACCGTAGACAGTCAGTGCCAGATTTCACTTTTCATCTAAGCCATCTGAAGAGTAGGCTACCGTTTCCTTGGCGTGACATAGGCCTATCTTGTTGCCAATAAATTAGTGTAGCGCCTCACAGTCATTTTTTATTTATTTATTTTACCTTTATTTAACTAGGAAAGTCAGTTAAGAACAAATTCTTATTTTCAATGACGGCCTAGGAACTGTTTAGGGGCAGAACGGCAGATTTGTACCTTGTCAGTCAGCTCTGGGGTTTAAACTTGCAACCTTCCGGTTACTAGTCCAACACTCTAACCACTAGGCTACCCTGCCGCCCCATCATCACACATAGGCACTGCTATCATCCTCTTTTACCAACTACCCACATTTTTCCCATACATAACTTTTCTGGTCCTCCCTTCTCTTTATTTTAAACTCTCCATTTGGCAGATTTACTCTTATTGAATTCAATTTCGACATTTTTCTTTTTGCCTCAGTGGAATTGTTCTGGCAGTTCACAAAAGCGTTTGGCGTGAAGGCTATTTGGCACGTGTAAAGTTAGGCCTTAAAGCTAAGGCTTGTGCACTAATGCCAGATAGCCTAAAAAAAATTGAAAGACAAATCTTAATGCAGTATATTTAATATAAATTGCACAAGAAAGATTTTTTTATGTATTGTTTTAACCCGACTCATTTCCTTCATGAATACACACAGAATAGGTCACCAGTGCAGTTTCACATTAGTGCATAAGAAGGCTGGAGAAGAGGAGATGCAGCCCATCTAAGTGTTGTTTTGACATGTGGTCTAACTCTTTTGATTTAAACCCAGCATCAGTCCACAATCCTCATGTACCTCCAACTTCAGTTTAGGTTCCATGTTCCACTCTTCATGTCTGTGCCAGCACTGCCATCTAGTGGGGAAGACATAAAAAACAAGTGTCAACCTTTATTTTACACTAATTACTGTGCTACTAATATTATTGTTATAAAACATTTTGGTTAATGCAATATGAGCCATGCCAGTTATTTTTTATACAGCCTATGAGTGTAGCTGTGGCCTATGGCTTTAATATCAGAGTCCAGAATGTCCCCAAGATTCAGTCCATACCAGAATATCCAACTTCATCTGCATAGCCCAGATCTTGATGATCTTGATCTTAATCCAGTTTAGGAAGTAAGCTCCTAATGTTCAGATGCATCAACCCAAGTCCTTTACGGTGTTTAAAGTCACATGGAAACTCCAATTCAAACAAGCTACGTTCAATAGGCGGTTGCAGGGCCTATCTGATGGTTGATATTGTTGGTATGGCTATAAGATTCCATTAAACTGCACCATTTGGTCTATCCCTGTTAGTAACAGAGGAAAAAGAAGAAATTGGAATGACTTTGCCAAGGTTAGCACCATAGGGCCTGAGGCTGCAGCCAATGTCAATATGAGGAACTCTCAGAGTAACCAATGATGGTGCATAACCCAAGCCCTCTACGCGATTTGAAAACCAGGGGTATTCAGGTTTATGGAATTTACACTTGAACTAAAAGCACTGGGTGAGCAGGCCACAGTGGGTTCCTCTTTTGAGCTAACAATAGCAGATGTGGAGTGAATGAGTACAAGACTACAACTGACAACACAACCTGGCAGTATAGACAACAGTACGACCATAACGCTTAGAGAGGACGGGAGGTATTACGTGAGCAGGGCTTGGTCTGTCTCTGAGTCAATATCTTAACGCAGCCTTGAAATATGAAAAGGGTCCAGGCGCCTAGATGGTTTTGGGTTGAGTCCATCGTCCCTGTAGAGCATCTTTTGTGTTGAAATTGTCAGTATAAGTTATGCCAACAGAATGGTCTTTAAGCCAGATATGAAGTGCTAAGAGCCTGCTGAAACTTTCGCAGCCGTGACCCAGTGACGGCACGGGACCAGAGATCATTGGATGCTTTTCAGAGCCTTTTACGGTGTTGATCAGCTCAATAAAGTCCTGTTTCATTAGGTCCGGCCGGCCGGCCAGGAAGGTTGGGCCGGCCGGCCAGGTAGGATTCAGCCAGCTGGCCGGACCTACCTGGCCAGTCAGCTGAACCTACCTGGCCTGCCGGACCTACCTACCTAATTTGGTAGGCGGTTCGTAGGGAGAAACTACATTCGGAAAGTATTCAGACTCCTTGACTTTTTCCAAATTTTGTTACATTACATTACAACTCATCAATCTACACAAAATACCCCATAAAGACAAAGTGAAAACAGGTTTTTAGAAATGTTTTCAAATGTGTCAAACAAAACAACCTTATTCACATAAGTATTCAGACACTTTTCTATGAGACTCGAAATTGAGCTCAGGTGCATCCTGTTTCCATTGATCATCCTTGTGATGTTTTTACTACTTGGAGTCCACTTGTGGTAAATTCAGTTTATTGGACATGATTTGAAAAGGCACACACCTGTCTGTATAAGTTCTCATAGTTGACAGTGCATATCAGAGCAAAAACCAAGCCATGAGTTTGAATAAATTTTCCATGGAGCTCCGAGACAGGATTGTGTCGAGGCACAGAACTGGGGAAGGGTACCAAAAATGTCTGCAGCATTAAAGGTGCCCAAGAACACAGTGGCCATCATTCTTAATTTAAAGAAGTTTGAAACCACCAAGTCTCTTCCTAAAGCTGGCCGCCTGGCCAAACTGAGCAATCGGGGGAGATGGCCTTGGTCAGGGAGGTGACCAAGAACCCGATGATCACTCTGACAGAGCTCCAGAGTTTCTCTGTGGAGATGGGAGAACCTTCCAGAAGGACAATCATCTCTGCAGCACTCCACCAATCAGGCTTTTATGGGAGAGTGTCCAGGCGCAAGCCATTAATTCAGTGAATGGCACATGATTGCCGGCTGGTATAATGAAACCAAGATTGAACTCTTTGGCCTGAATGCCAAGTGTCACGTCTGGGGGACACATGGCACCATCCCTACAGTGGGAAAAATTAGGGATAGGTGAATGGAGCAGAGCACAAAGAGATCCTTGATGAAAACCTGCTCCAGAGCGCTCGGGACCTTAGACTAGGGCAAAACTTTTACCTTTCAACTGGACAACGACCCTAAGCACACAGCCAAGACAACGCAGGAATGGCTTCGGGACAAGTCTCAATGTCCTTGAGCAGCCCAGCCAGAGCCCGGTCTTGAACCCGATCGAACATCTCTGGAGACACCTGAAAATAGCTGTGCAGCTATGCTCCCCATCCAACCTGACAGAGCTTAAGAGGATCTGCAGAGAAAAATGGGAAAAACTCCCCAAATAGATGTGTGTCAAGCTTGTAGCGTGATACCCAAGAAGACTTGAGGCTGTAATCACTGCCAAAGGTGCTACAACAAAGTACTGAGCAAAGGGTCTGAATACTTATGTAAATGTGATTTCAGTTTTTTATTCTTAATACATATGCAAAAATGTCTAAAAACTTGTTTTTGCTTTGTCATTATGGGGTATTGTGTGTAGATTGATGAGTGGGGAAAACACTTTCATCCATTTTAGAATAAGGCTGTAATGTAACAAATGTGGAAAAAGTCAAGGGGTCTGAATACTTTCCGAATGCACTGTATATATAGCACTGCAATGTCCACAATGCTTGCCAAAGTGGATTAACATGGACAACAGACTTGCAGCACGCTTATAGGGAAGGACACTCAACAAGCACAGCACTTACACAAATTTCTGATGATTGGCTGAGAGAAATTGATGATAAAATGATTGTGGGGGCTGTCTTGTTAGACTACAGTGCAGCTTATGGCTTTACACCCCCTGCAATAAATGTGGATAAAGAGTTACTTGTTCAACAGAACACAGAGGGTGTTTTTTAATGAAAGCCTCTCAAACATAATCCAGGTAGAATCCGGAATTCCCCAGAGTAGCTGTTTAGGCCCCTTGCTTTTTTCAATATTTACTAACGACATGCCACTGACTTTGAGTAAAGACAACGTGTCTATGACTCAACACTATACACGTCAGCTACTACAGCAACATAAATGACTGCAACACTTAAAGAGTTGCAGTTAGTTTCAGAGTGGGTGGCAAGGAATAAGTTAGTCCTAAATATTTCTAAAACTAAAAGCATTGTATTGGGGACAAATCATTCACTAAACCCTAAATGTCAACTAAATATTGTAATAAATAACGTGGAAATTGAGCAAGTTGAGATAACTAAACTGCTTGGAGTAACCCTGGGTTGTAAACTGTCATGGTCAAAACATATTGATACAACAGTAGCTAAGATGGGGAGAAATATGTCCATAATAAAGCGCTGCTCTGCCTTCTTAACTACACTGTCAACAAGGTCCTACAGGCCCTAGTTTTGTCGCACCTGAACTACTGTTCGGTCGTGTGGTCAGGTGCCACAAAAAAAGGACTTTGCAATTGGTTCAGAACAGGGCAGCACGGCTGGCCCTTGGATGTACACAGAGAGCTAATATTAACAATATGCATGTCAATCTCTCCTGGCTCAAAGTGGAGGAGAGATTGACTTCATCACTACTTGTATTTAGGAGAGGTATTGACATTTTGAATGCACCAAGCTGTCTGTTTGAACTACTGGCACACAGCACGGGCACCCATGCACACCCCACAATACATGCCACAAGAGGTCTCTTCACAGTCCCCAAGTCCAGAACAGTTTTTGGGAGGCGCACAGTACTACATCGAGCCCTGACCACATGGAACTCTATTCCACATCAAGTTACTGAAAATTAGATTTAAAAAACAGATTAAAAAAAACACCTAATGGAACAGCGGGGACTGTGAAGCAACACAAACATAGGCACAAACACATGCATACACTGCTGCCTAGGCAGCAGCTAATGGGGCTCCATAATAAATACAAATATCCTACCTGCCAGCCCCAAAAATATAAATATTTCAGACTGTATCTAATGACGTTCTACTAAGTATGCTCTTTAAACTCATTTCCTTTGGCTCCTCCCTCATACTGGATCTCAGCCTCTCTCATTCCCTCTCATACTGTATCAGTACTGTACATACTCCACTGTCTCTGTTTCCTGGCAATAATCACTTTCCTGTTGGATGCTTCCTATCACATTTAAAGTCCTATTCAACTGGCTGTGTCCCACCCATAGTCTTGTAAAAATAGCCTCCTCTCTTCTGTCTCTTCCTGCCATCCTCCTGTCCCTGACTTTCCTCTGTACTTGGAATAAATGCCTGCCCTTAGTGTCTCTATTCCACTGCTCCTGTCATCTCTGCACCATCACTGTCCATTTCAGACTTTCTGCCTCTGCCTTGCTCATTGAAATTACAACAACATCCCCACTACTAAGTGCTTGTTTAGCTAGTATATCTGCTGCATTGTTCCCCTCCACCCCCACATGGGCTGGGACCCAAGTAAATCTTGTCTGTATACCCATCTGTCTAACCCTGCCATGGGTTTGTAGTACCTCATACAGCAGGTCTTGTCTGCTACGTGAGCTAAAGGACTGCAGACTCATCAACACTGCACATGAGTCAGAGCAAATATCTACTCTGTCTTGACTTCCTCCACCCATTGCAAGGCCAACAATACGGCCATCAGCTCTGTCGTATATACAGCCAGGTGATCTGTCTGTATATACGAGTAGCCATGGTGGGGTCACAGGAATAGCTATCGTGGGGCTAAACTCCCTTCCATACAGTCCCATCTCCCTTGCCTGGGTATTACCCACCCACCAAAAGCTTGTGTTCTGTCCTCGCTCATGTTCCCAGCATGCCTGTAGAATCCATTTTGCAGGATGAGACACCCATGTCCCTGTAGATTGACCAAATAATTTTTTTGCCAGCTGCTGTCCCCTAATCTGCAATGGCATATCCCCCATCTCCACCTGTAGTGCAGCCACTGGGGAGGTTCGAAACGCCCCATTACATATTGTGACTCCTTGTCCCCTGTATGACAACTAGCCTTTCCAGTGAGGTCTGGGCTGCCGAATCATACACTATAATGCCATAGTCTATTACAGATCGGATGAATGCAACAGACATGGTCCTCAATGAGGAACGCCCAGCCCCCCACTCCTTCCCTGTCTGACAGCGCATCACATTTAGCACCTTCTTACACTTTCCCACCACTCTCTCAATGTGTTCTGCCCATGTCAGCCTAGTGTCAAAGTACACCCCAAGGAACCTGAGGAACCCTCTCCAAAGTAAACCCCAAGGAACCCTCTCCAAGTTTCTCCCATATAACCTCAAGCATACCTCATCTCCCACCTTCCTCCTAGTAAAGAACAGAGTTTTCTCTACAGAGAACCTGAGTCCCCACATGAATGCCCAACATTATACCTCATCAATTGCTTCCTGCACCTTCCTGACTATGTATGGCACATTTCTTCCCCTCTTTCATAAGGCTCCATCATCTGCAAATAACTAACTCCCAATATCCGGCCGTACCTGAGAGTAAACATCATTGATCATGATTGAGAACAACAGAGGACTAATCACACTCCTCTGCGGTGTACTGTTATCCACCAGGTAGCTGACTGATGGAGACTTCCCCACCTTCTAGAAGTCGACCGATTAATCGGAATGGCCGATTAATTAATTCAATTTTTCATAACAATCGGAAATCGATATACAGTGCCTTGCGAAAGTATTCGGCCCCCTTGAACTTTGCGACCTTTTGCCACATTTCAGGCTTCAAACATAAATATATAAAACTGTATTTTTTTGTGAAGAATCAACAACAAGTTGGACACAATCATGAAGTGGAACGACATTTATTGGATATTTCAAACTTTTTTAACAAATCAAAAACGGAAAAATTGGGCGTGCAAAATTATTCAGCCCCTTTACTTTCAGTGCAGCAAACTCTCTCCAGAAGTTCAGTGAGGATCTCTGAATGATCCAATGTTGACCTAAATGACTAATGATGATAAATACAATCCACCTGTGTGTAATCAAGTCTCCGTATAAATGCACCTGCACTGTGATAGTCTCAGAGGTCCGTTAAAAGCACAGAGAGCATCATGAAGAAAAAGGAACACACCAGGCAGGTCTGAGATACTGTTGTGAATAAGTTTAAAGCCGGATTTGGATACAAACATATTTCACAAGCTTTAAACATCCCAAGGAGCACTGTGCAAGCGATAATATTGAAATGGAAGGAGTATCAGACCACTGCAAATCTACCAAGACCTGGCCGTCCCTCTAAACTTTCAGCTCATACAAGGAGAAGACTGATCAGAGATGCAGCCAAGAGGCCCATGATCACTCTGGATGAACTGCAGAGATCTACAGCTGAGGTCGGAGACTCTGTCCATAGGACAACAATCAGTCTTGTATTGCACAAATCTGGCCTTTATGGAAGAGTGGCAAGAAGAAAGCCATTTCTTAAAGATATCCATAAAAAGTGTTGTTTAAAGTTTGCCACAAGCCACCTGGGAGACACACCAAACATGTGGAAGAAGGTGCTCTGGTCAGATGAAACCAAAATTGAACTTTTTGGCAACAATGCAAAACGTTATGTTTGGCGTAAAGGCAACACAGCTGAACACACCATCCCCACTGTCAAACATGGTGGTGGCAGCATCATGGTTTGGGCCTGCTTTTCTTCAGCAGGGACAGGGAAGATGGTTAAAATTGATGGGAAGATGGATGGAGCCAAATACAGGACCATTCTGGAAGAAAACCTGATGGAGTCTGCAAAAGACCTGAGACTGGGACGGAGATTTGTCTTCCAACAAGACAATGATCCAAAACATAAAGCAAAATCTACAATGGAATGGTTCAAAAATAAACATATCCAGGTGTTAGAATGGCCAAGTCAAAGTCCAGACCTGAATCCAATCGAGAATCTGTGGAAAGAACTGAAAACTGCTGTTCACAAATGCTCTCCATCCAACCTCACTGAGCTCGAGCTGTTTTGCAAGGAGGAATGGGAAAAAATGTCCGTCTCTCGATGTGCAAAACTGATAGAGACATACCCCAAGCGACTTACAGCTGTAATCGTAGCAAAAGGTGGCGCTACAAAGTATTAACTTAAGGGGGCTGAATCATTTTGCACGCCCAATTTTTCAGTTTTTGATTTGTTAAAAAAGTTTGAAATATCCAATAAATGTCGTTCCACTTCATGATTGTGTCCCACATGTTGTTGATTCTTCACAGTTTTATATCTTTATGTTTGAAGCCTGAAATGTGGCAAAAGGTCGCAAAGTTCAAGGGGGCCGAATACTTTCGCAAGGCACTGTATTTGGACACCGATTTGGCCGATTTTTTTGTTTATACTGTATATATATTTTTTTTTTTACACCTTTATTTAACTAGGCAAGTCAGTTAAGCACACATTCTTATTTTCAATGACGGCCTAGGAATGGTGGGTTAACTGCCTCGTTCAGGGGCAGAACGACAGATTTTCACCTTGTCAGCTCGGGGGAACCAATCTTGCAACCTTACAGTTAAATAGTCCAACGCTATAACCACCTGCCTCTCGTTTCACTCCACAAGAAGGCTGCCTGTTAAGCGAATGCAGTAAGCCAAGGTAAGTTGCTAGCTAGCATTAAACTTATCTTATAAAAAACAATCAATCATAATCACTAGTTAACTACACATGGTTGATGATATTACTAGTTTATCTAGCATGTCCTTCTTTGCATATAATCTGACTGAGCATACAAGCATACAAGAATCTGACTGAGCGGTGGTAGGCAGCAGCAGGCTCGTAAGCATTCATTCAAACAGCACTTTCGTGCATTTTGCCAGCAGCTCTTCGCTGTGCGTCAAGCATTGCGCTGTTTATGACTTCAAGCCTATCAACTCCCGAGATGAGGCTGGTGTAACCGATGTGAAATGGCTAGCTAGTTAGCGGGGTGCGCGCTAATAGCGTTTCAAACGTACTCGCTCTGAGACTTGGAGTGGTTGTTCCCCTTGCTCTGCATGGGTAACGCTGCTTTGAGGGTGGCTGTTGTCGTTGTGTTCCTGGTTCGAGCCCAGGTAGGGGCGAGGAGAGGGACGGAAGCTATACTGTTACACTGGCAATACTGAAGTGCCTATAAGAACATCCAATAGTCAAAGGTTAATGAAATACAAATGGTATCGAGGGAAATAGTCCTATAATAACTACAACCTAAAACTTGTTAAAAGGAACCACCAGCTTTCATATGTTCTCATGTTCTGAGCAAGGAACTTAGCTTTCTTACATGGCACATATTGCACTTTTACTTTCTCCTCCAACACTTTGTTTTTGCATTATTTAAACCAAATTGAACATGTTTCATTATTTATTTGAGGCTAAATTTATTTTATTGATGTATTATATTAAGTTAAAATAAAAGTGTTCATTCAGTGTTGTTGTAATTGTCATTATTACAAATAAATAAATACAAATCGGCCGATTAATCGTTATCGGCTTTTTTGGCCCTCCAATAATCGGTATCGGTATCGGCGTTGAAAGATCATAATCGGTTGACCTCTACCACCTTCACCTGGATAGACTTTCCAAAGAGGAAGTCCTTTATCCAGTTGTATGTTCTTCTACCCTCATAATATCAAGCTTGATTAGCAACCCCTCCTTCCACATTGTATTACACTCCTTCTGCACATCAAAAAAAGACAGCCACAACAGTCTCCTTGTTTACCTGAGCCTTCCTGACCTCTGCTTCTAAGCAGAGCACTGGGCCGTGGTTCCCCTCCCCTTCCTGAACCCACTCTGATGTGGTGATACTAGCCCCCTGCTCTCCAGAAAGTTAGTTAGCCTCTCCATAATCATATTTTCCATAATCTTCCATACATGTGATGTTAAAGCTATTGGCCCATAGCTTGTTGGCCTCGTGGGCCCTTCCCTGGCTTCCGGATTGGTACCACTACTGCTTCCTTCCAGCTGCCTGACAGTTTTCCCTCCTCCGACACTCTGTTGTACAACCCCAATACCTTATCCAGTGCCTCATCTCTAAAACGGGTCAACATGACGTAACACAACTCATCTTTCACAGCCTTTCCTATTGCCCTTTTCATTTCTTTCATGGTAAATGGTGCATTCAACGGATCATTTACATCCTCCCTATCCAGCACTCCAGGGTGCTCCTCTCTCGTTCTCTCTATCCCCCGTCTGTCTCTCCTCTGACAGATTAGCCGAGCTATGCACTCGGCCATCATCTCTGCCTTCTCATCTGTTACTGCCAAATCCTCCCCACTCATCAACACTGGATAATCCCACTCCCTTCTGACCCCTCTCAGCCACATCTCCATCATTCTCTTTACAGGCTGTTTCACATATTCCTGTTCAATACCTTTGCCTAACATCCTGTAAGGAAGTCCTTGCTTTATGAAGGTGGCACATTCCTCCCCATGCCCCTACATCTCTGTCCCTACGAATCACCATGGGCTCCCTAGTGAGCAGCGATCTAAGGCAGTGCATCTCAGTTATAGAGGCGTCACTACAGACCCTGGTTCGATTCCAGGCTGTATCACAACTGGGTCTCCCAATCTCAACCATGATTCGAAGACCCAGCTTCGTTCGAGTTTGGCCGGGGTAGGCTGTCATTGTAAATAAGAATTTGTTCCTAACTGACTTGCCTAGCTAAATAAAGGTTCAATAAAATAAATATCCCTGTATTATAAATTCCAAAGTCAGTTTGAGACATGTTTCCTGCACACAAATCACATCAGGCTTAGCTGGCATATCCTTCCCATTAGCCAACAGGTTTCGAGCGTTTAATTGTAGCATTAACACCATAACTAAGATACAATAATACATGACTCCAGCCTTGGCTGATTGAGGTAATCTCAAACCTCTTCCCATGTCAGCGCTGTCATACTCAGATGTCTCCCTTCCACTTCCACTATTAGTGGAATCCTCTCTGCTTTAGACACTACTTTAGCAGTGCTATTGATAGCTCCTGTTTTGAACGTCACCAGCTTTCTCTTATCTATTTATACCACATCTCCACCCACCTGCCCCGTAGTCCCCGATCTAGATCCTCCTACTCATCTTTCCCTTGAACCTGTATTCCCTGGACCTGGACCAACATCACTGCCTCAGCATATGACACCCTTTGCGCCACTCTCACTTGTTGCACCTCCACTGCCTGTTTCATTGCCTCACACCCACCATATGCCACACTATGAGCACCCTCACAGCTGCAGCACATTGATTATACACTTCCCATACTCATGCTCCCCTCCACACCTGGCACAACTCTTTTTCTCTTTACATGCTGTGGCCACATGCTCAAACCTCTGTCAGTTACAGTGCCTTGCGAAAGTATTCGGCCCCCTTGAACTTTGCGACCTTTTGCCACATTTCAGGCTTCAAACATAAAGATATAAAACTGTATTTTTTTGTGAAGAATCAACAACAAGTGGGACACAATCATGAAGTGGAACGACATTTATTGGATATTTCAAACTTTTTTAACAAATCAAAAAATTGAAAAATTGGGCGTGCAAAATTAGGCTAGTTAGGGACCATCAATGATTTACAAAAGGGAAAAAGGACTATATTTTCCCAAGGCACACATTTTAGTTGTCTCATTAACTGCTCTCAATATGTGTATATGAGTTTACAATTTATAGTTGGGTTTAGTTTCTTAAGTCATTGAAATTTGGAGCTGTTTAAAAAATATATATTGTCCCATGTACATTGTGTAATTGCATTGATTTTCCCTAACTATACCTAATGGGTATTACAATTGAGTCACATGCAGCTGCACTCCGAATTGATGATTACTTGAGTGCTGCCAACTGTGGCAGGATTGAAATAAACCCAACCCAAGGAAAATTATGCTACCCTTCATTCTTTGAAATAAAATATTCTCGTAAATCTCAGTTTTGGACAAGACTGACTTTATGACCAGAATGATCTTACTATTTACACTTTGTAATCAATTTGGACACTAAAATACATGTTTTTGACTAATATCGATGCCACATAGGCTCACCCTAGTAAAACTGTGTAAAACTGCTTCTAAATAGTTAAACTGCTCTTAGTTTAGTTTATAATGAACTAAGAGTAGTTAGTATCATGTCCAGCAGAAAGCAGGAATCTCAGACCATAAAAGGGCATGTGTCTCATAGAGATGATGTCATCAGAACATGGGTAGAGAGAGAGAGAGAGAGAGAGAGAGAGAGAGAGAGAGAGAGAGAGAGAGAGAGAGAGAGAGAGAGAGAGAGAGAGAGAGAGAGAGAGAGAGAGAGAGAGAGAGAGAGAGAGAGAGAGAGAGAGAGAGAGAGAGAGAGAGAGAGAATATTATGTGTGTGGCCAAGGAAAAGGCAGGGTGTGTTAGTGTGAGAGAGGACAGAAGCAAAAGATTTGAGAAAGACTAGTTTACTAGAGGGAGAAGTGTGAGCAAGAGGACAAGAGGTTACAAAGAAAAATAGGAATACAGAAAGGGAGAGAGGGACAGAAACTAAGTCATAGCAGCTGCTTCAGACCATCAGAGGACTGAGCCAAAGGGAACAGGAGAGAGTTTCTGCGCCATGGGCAAATCAGGTAAGAATACATGAGATTTAATTGTGTGTGTGTGTGTGTGTGTGTGTGTGTGTGTGTGTGTAATTAATTTGTGCCAATGGGCTGTTATCATGCAACAGGAAAAAGGGGTGGATTTTAAAAAGCTGTACATCTTTATTTGACATGGTCTTGTAATGCCTATGCGCTAGGTCAGTTTCTTCTCGTCTGTGGTAAAGACGAAACCACTGTTGAGAGTATCAGAAATAGCTGTGCTAGTGGGGGAATTCCCTATTTGCAAGCTGTGTCTGGTTATGTGAGTGTGTGTGTGTTTTGATATCGATTGACAGAACATTTTAGGGGACAGTTTCCAGAACAACATTATCCTCCATTGAAAGTGGTATTTAGTTTAGGAATAAGCTAAATCTGGGTCAAGGATCCAGCCCCAAGGACTGCAACCACTGATCCTTCACAAGACCGTAACAGAATGTGTATTTCGCTACACCTGCAATAACATCTGCTAAATATGTGTATTTAGCTAATAAAATTGTGTGTGTGTGTGAATCGCCTCATTGTGTGAATGCCAGAGAGAATGGAGATGCGCGAGTAGGGCTGTGATTGGCACCAGGCTGGGGAGAGGGGGAGAGGGAGGATGTGTCCCCCATTCATTCATACCCTGATTTTGTCTGTCTAGACTCAGTCAAGCCTGGGAACAGCCATATGTATGGGGCTTATTGGAGATTTACCACTGCCTAAGTTACTGTCTGATTATCTGATTATCCGTTTTATTGAGTTGTATTAATGATTTGAAAGTTTGATTGTATATTACAGTGAAAACAAGGGAAACAATAGATGTCAGTTTTTTCATGGCATCTTGTTTTATGTGATTCTCTCAGCTTCTAAGCAGTTTTCGGGGGAGGTGTTGCGGAGTCATAACGAGTATCGTAGGAAGCACCAGGCGCCCCCTCTGAAGCTGAGCAGCAAGCTGAGTAGAGATGCCACTAGGTGGGTCACACACACATTGGGCCCACCCCACACACACTTAACTATATCCTCCACCCATCACCACCTTTATAAGAAACATGGCCAACTACACCCAAACCCTTCCTTCCTTCCTTCCTTCCACTTCACCTAACCCCACCCAAATATCAGCTGTCTTTATCTAACTATTACCACAACTCTCTCCACCCTGTAGGTATGCTGAGTCTCTGGCCAGCACACGGATCCTGAAGCACAGTGTTGAGTCCAGTAAGGGGAGCTGTGGCGAGAACCTGGCCTGGGCCTCCTATGACCAACCAGGTACACACACTCTAACCCGATGACTCCTAATGCTATGACCAGACATTTACATAGCCTGCATATGTTTAGTTATGTAAATGGGGACAGATACATTATTCACTGTGTACGGTACAGATAGTAACATTAAAGAGAGCGATCCAGAGTCACTGTAGGGTTAGGGTTTAGTTAGGTCTAAACTATAGACTATCCGGTTCAGTGGCGGCCCAGGCAGGAACAACTGGGGACCGTTTCCCTGCTCTGTGTTCGGAGTGTGTTTCAGCAACAAGACCATGACCCTTAGCACAACTATGTCTGTGCACTGACCTGACAGTCGGCTGTGATTCATAAACAGTCTCCTACTGATACATACTATCACTGGGTCATGCTCAGTTCATCTCTCTCTGGACTTCTCCTCTGAAACTGGGGTTCTCAAACCTCTCCGTGTTCTTCTGACCCACCTAAATCTTTGGCAGCTTTTAGAGGGTTAGCACTGTTGCCTTGGAAAGCAGCCATCTTGGATAATATTTCCTTGCCACTGTCATCTCTGTGGGTTTTGGCCCAAGTTGCTGTTAAACAATAGTGACAAAGGCAACAAACATGTATAATGTTATGCGATAACCTGTAACCTTTGTCTTCTCTGTGTATAGGGAAGGATGTGGCCGATCGCTGGTATGACGAGGTAAAACAATACAACTTCAACCGCCCCGGCTTCTCCTCTGGCACAGGTGAGACGCGCGCGCGCGCACACACACATACACACACACACTCTGACTCGGTGTAGTGCTGCATGCCACAGTGTTGTGTTCACCCAGGCTGGGTTCAGGGTTGGACTGTGTGTCCTCTGTTCTCTGTTCTATAAACGCGACGTTGCCGTTCTGTGACTGTGTAGATCTGGGACTCAGCTCACAAACATGCATGGAACACTGCTGCCTGTGGGGAAATCACAGGTCTTTATAGCATTCCCAGTCTTTTCTGTCCTTCCTGTTCTCTTCCTGAAGCCTCCTGCTCAGTGTGACCGACCCTGCAGCGTCAGGATCACTCCTATCAACTCATGTGCTGCTGACAGATAAAGGAGGAGAGGAAAGACAGAGGGGGAGAGATGGGAGTGTGCAATAGAGGGGAAAGAGTATATATGGGGGGACGATAGAGGGGGGGGTGAATATAGGGATCTGCAGCTGTAAATATTTAGAGGAGCAGTGCTGCAGAGGGCTTCCTTCAGTGAAGGTGTTTAGCTTGTCTCTCTTTTCTCTCTCTAACCAGGTCATTTCACAGCAATGGTGTGGAAGGGCAGTAAGAAGCTGGGTGTGGGGAAGGCCAGTGCGCCAGATGGCTCGTCATTCGTGGTAGCCAGGTACTTTCCAGCAGGGAACATCACCAACCAGGGACACTTTGACAACAACGTCCTGCCGCCCAAGGACTGAGGAACATACTGGCCCATCACTCTCATCCCCCAGGAGCTGACCATCCAAAAGACATTTGCACTTTGACTTGACTTTATATACAGTGGCAAGAAAAAGTATGTAAACCCTTTGGAAATACCTGGATTTCTACATAAATTGGTCATCAAATTTGATCTGATCTTCATCTAAGTCACAACAACAGACAAACATAGTGTGGTAAACTAATAACACACAAAGTATTGTATTTTTCTTGTCTATATTGAATACATCATTTAAACATTCACAGTGTATGTTGAAAAAAGTATGTGAACCTCTAGGCTAATGTCTTCTCCAAAAGCTAATTGGAGTCAGCTAACCTGGAGTCCAATCTATGAGACGAGATTGGAGATGTTGGTTAGAGCTGCCTTGCCCTATTAAAAACACACACAAATTCGAGTTTGCTTCTCACAAGAAGCATTGCCTGATGTGAACCATGCCTCGAACAGAAGAAATTAAGAATAGTTGACTTGCATAAAGCTGTAAAGGGTTACAAAAGTATCTCTAAAATCCTCGATGTTCATCAGTCCACAGTAAGACAAATTGTCTATAAATGGAGAAAGTTCAGCACTGTTGCTACTCTCCCTGGGAGTGGTCGTCCTGCAAAGATGACTGCAAGAGCACAGCGCAGAATGCTCAACGAGGTTAAGAAGAATCCTAGTCAGCTAAAGACATATATAAATCTCTGTAACATAACAACATCTCTGTTACCGAGTCTACGATAGTAAAACACTAAACAAGAATGGTGTTAATTGGAGAACACCACAGAAGAAGCCACTGCTGTCCAGAAAAACATTGCTGCACATCTGAAGTTTGCAAAAGAGCACCTGGATGTTCCAAAATTTTCTGTGGACAGATGAAACTACAGTTGAGTTGTTTGGAAGGAGGACACAACACTATGTGTGGAGAAAAAAAGGCACAGTACACCAATATCAAAACCTCATCCCAACTGTAAAGTATGGTGGAGGGAGCATCATGGTTTGGGATTGCTTTGCTGCCTCAGGGCCTGGACAGCTTGCTATCACCGACGTAAAAATGAAGTCCTAAGTTTATCAAGACATTTTGCAGGAGAATGTTAGGCTTTCTGTCCGCCAATTGAAGCTCAACAGAAGTTGGGTGATGCAACAGGACAACGACCCAAAACACAGATGTAAATCAACAACAGAATGGATTCAACAGAAGAAAATACGCCTTCTGGAGTGGCCCAGTCAGAGTCCAGACCTCAACCCGATTGAGATGCTGTGGCATGACCTCAAGAGCAGTTCACACCAGACATCCCAAGAATATTGTTGAAGTGAAGAAGTGAAGAAGTTTTGTAAAAGGAACGGTCCAAATTTCCTCCTGACCGTTGTGCAGGTAGGAACCGCAACTACAGAAAACGTTTGGTTGATGTTATTGCTGCCAAAGGAGGGTCAACCAGTTATTAAATCCAAGGGTTCTCATACTTTTTGCACCCTGCACTGTGAATGTTTACACAGTGTGTTCAATAAAGACATGTAAATGTATAATTGTCTGCGTGTTATTAGTTTAAGCAGACTTTGTCTATTGTTGTGACCTAGATGAAGATCAGATCAAATTGTATGACCAATTTATGCAGAAATCCAGGTATTTCAAAAGGGTTCACATACTTTTTCTTGCCACTGTGTGTGTGTGTGTGTGTGTGTGTGTGTGTGTGTGTGTATGTATGACAAAACCACTGTGACTAACAAATGCATAAATTGTATATTATTATGGACACCATTGACCAAACCCAGACCATGGCAGCTGTGCCTTCTGGAGGTGTACCGGTCACTGCGTTTCGACCTACTCATTCCATCGTTAGTGGGGATAGAGATTCACCTGTGAGGTTGCTACAGTAATCTACTCACTTAGACATTTCATGAATGCCTTTGGTGGCTGGATTGTATTTGTAAGGAAACAGTTGAGTTGATAGAGCGTATACAAACAATTAGATTCTAATGCTGTAGGATACATAGTAAAATAATTTATGTTGAATATATATATATATATATATATATATATATATATATATATATATATTGCACAGTACCAGTCAAAAGTTGACACACCTACTCATTCAAGGGTTTTTATTTATTTTTACTATTTTCTACATTGTAGAATATAGACATCATAACTATGAAATAACACATATCATGTAGTAACCAAGAAAGTAATAATTAAACAAATCAAAATATATTTTAGATTCTTCAAAGTAGCCACCCTTTGCCTTGATGACACCTTTGCACTCTTGGCATTCTCTCAACCAGCTTCACCTGGAATACTTTTCCAACCGTCTTGAAGGAGTTTCCACATATGCTGATCACTTGTTGGCTACTTTTCCTTCACTCTGCGGTTCAACTCATCCCAAACCATCTCAATTGGGTTGAGGTTGGGTGATTGTGGAGGCCAGGTCATCTGACATGGCACTCATCACTCTCCTTCTTGGTCAAATAGCCCTTACACAGCCCGGAGGTGTGGTGAGTTATTGTCCTGTGTGGGAAAAATTATAGTCCCACAAAGCGCAAACCAGATGGGATGGTGTATCACTGCAGAATGCTGTGGTAGCTATGCTGGTTAAGTGTGCCTTGAATTCTAAATAAAGCAAAGCACCATCACACCACCTCCTTCATGATTCACGGTGTGAACCATACATGCAGAGATCATCCGTTCACCTACTCTGTGTCTCAGAAAGACACGACAGTTGGAACCAAAAATCTCAACTTTGGACTCATCAGACCAAAGGACAGATTTCCACCAGTCTCATGTCCATTGCTAGTGTTTCTTGGCCCAACCAAGTCTCTTCTTCTTATTGGTGCCCTTTAGTAGTGGTTTCTTTTCAGCAATTCAACCATGAAGTACTGATTCACACAGTCTCCTCCGAACAGTTGATGTTGAGTTATGTCTGTTACTTGAACTCTGTGAAGCATTTATTTGGGCTGTGATTTCTGAGGCTGATAACTCTAATGAACTTATCCTCTGCAGCAGAGGTAACTCTGGGTATTCCCTTTCCTGTGGCGGTCCTCATGAGAACCAGTTTCATCATAGCACTTGATGGTTTTTGCGACTGCACTTGAAGAAAATTTCTTGAAATGTTCCTGATTGACGGACCTTCATGTCTTAAAGTAATGATGGACTGTTGTTTCTCTTTGCTTATTTGAGCTGTTCTTGCCATAATATGGACTTGGTCTTTTACCAAATAGAGCTATCTTCTGTATACCACCCCTAGCTTATCATAATACAACTGAATGGCTCAAATGCATTTAGGAGGAAAGAAATTCCACAAATTAACTTTTAATAAGGCACACCTGTTAATTGAAATGCATTCCAGGTGACTACCTCATGAAGCTGTTTGAGAGAATGCCAAGAGTGTGCAAAGCTGTAATCAAGGCAAATATTATCTCAAATGTAAACTATATTTAGATTTGTATAACACGTTTTTGGTTACTACATGATTCCATATGTGTTATTTCATAGTTTTGATGTCTTCGCTATTATTCTACAATGTATAAAATAGTACAAATAAAGAAAAGCACTGGAATGAGTAGGTGTCCAAACTTTTGAATGGTACTGTGTTTATATATACACTAAAGGTTCAAAAGTTTGGGGTCACTTAGAAATGTCCTTGTTTTTGAAAGAAACGCAAAAGTTCTGTCCATTTAAAATAACAAAATGTATCAGAAATACAGTGTAGACATAGTTAATGTTGTAAATGCCTACTGTAGCTAGAAACGGCTGATTTTTAATGGAATATCTACATAGACGAACAGAGGCCCATTAGCAGCAACCATGACTCCTGTGTTCCAATGGCAAATTGTGCAGAACAGTGCAAACTGGCTCTAACCAGAATAGAAAGAGGAGTGGGATGCCTCGGTGCACAACTGAGCAAGAGGACAAGTACATTACTGTGCCTAGTTTGAGAAACAGACGGCTCACAAGTCCTCAACTGGCAGCTTCATTAAATAGTACCCGTGAAGGGAGTAGTACATAGCGATGTACGAGATCTTCAGCTTCTTGGCAATTTCTCACATGGAATAGCCTTCATTTCTCAGAACAAGAATAGACTGACGAGTTTCAGAAGAAAATGATTTGTTTCTGGCCATTTTGAGCCAGTAATCGAACCCACAAATGCTGATGCTCCAGATACTCAACTAGTCTAAAGACCAGTTTTATTGCTTCTTTAATCAGAACAACAGTTTTCAGCTGTGCTAACATAATTTCAAAATGTTATTCTAATGATCAATTAGCCTTTTAAAATGATAAACTTGGATTAGCTAACACAATGTGCCATTGGAACACAGGAGTGATGATTGCTGATAATGGGCCTCTGTACGCCTATGTAAATATTCCATAAAAAATCAGCTGTTTCCACCTACAATAGTAATTTACAACTTTAACAATGTCTACACTGTATTGCTGATCAGTTTTATGTTATTTTAATGGACAAAAAATGTGCTTTTCTTTCAAAAACAAGGACATTTCTAAGTGACCCCGAACGGTAGTATATATACGTACGGTATATATAATGTTTAACTCATTGTGGGCATGTTTTTGTGAGTTTGATTTAAATTGACCTGTTTTATGAACTGAACACTTGTTTGACTGTATGTTTTGTATTCTGTTTGTATTTTAAGTTTGATATTTTAACCAGTTTTATGTAATAAATGCGACTGCTTGTAAAATGCCCCATTTTCACTATACAGTTGAAGTCAGAAGTTTACATACACCTTAGCCAAATACATTTATATTTAGTTTTTCACAATTCCTGACATTTAATCCTAGTAAAAAGTCCCTGTCTTAGGTCAGTTAGGATCACCACTTTATTTTAAGAATGTGAAATGTCAGAATAACAGTAGAGAGAATTATTTATTTCAGCATTTATTTCTTTCATCACATTCCCAGTGGTTCAGAAGTTTACATACACTCAGTTAGTATTTGGTAACGTTGCCTTTAAATTGTTTAACTTGGGTCAAATGTTTCAGGTAGCCTTCCACAAGCTTCCCACAATAAGTTGGGTGAATTTTGGCCCATTCCTCCTGACAGAAATTGTGTAACTGAATCAGGTTTGTGGGCCTCCTTGCTCGCATATGCTTTTTCAGTTCTGCCCACAAATGTTCTATATGATTGAGGTCAGGGCTTTGTGGTGGCCACTGCAATACCTTGCCTTTGTTGTCCTTAAGCCATTTTGCCACAACTTTGGAAGTATGCTTGTGGTCATTGTCCATTTGGAAGACCCATTTGCGACAACATGATCCTGCCTCTCCCGTGCTTCACAGTAGGGATGGTGATCTTCGGCTTGCAAGCATCCCCTTTTTCCTCCAAACATAACAATGGTCATTTTGGAGCAGTGGCTTCTTCCTTGCTTGAGCGGCCTTTCAGGTTATGTCGATTATAGGACTCGTTTTACTGTGGATATAGATACATTTGTACCTGTTCCTCCAGCATCTTTACAAGGTCATTTGCTGTTGTTCTGGGATTGATTTGCACTTTTCACACCAAAGTAAGCTCATCCCTATGAGACAGAATGCGTCTCCTTTTTGAGCGGTATGACGGCTGTGTGGTCCCATGGTGTTTATACTTGCGTACTATTGTTTGTACAGATGAACATGGCACCTTCAGGCCTTTGGAAATTGCTCCCAAGGATGAACCAGGTCTTGGCTGATTTCATTTGATTTTCCCAGGATGTCAAGCAAAGAAGTGCTTTGAGAGTTTGAAGATAGGCCTTGAAATACATCCACAGGTACACCTCCAATTCACTCAAATGATGTAAATTAGCCTATCAGAAGCTTCTAAAGCCATGACATTTTCGGGAATTTTCCAAGCTGTTTAAAGGCACAGTCAACTTAGTAGATGTAAACTTCTGACCCACTGGAATTGTGACACAGTTAACTATAAGTGAAATAATCTGAAAAATGACTTGTGTCATGCACAACGTAGATGTCCTTCCAACTTGCCAAAACTGTAGTTTGTTGACAAGAAATTTATGGAGTGGCTCTAAAGCGAGTTTTGTCGACTCCAAACTAAGTGTGACTTCAGACTTCAACTGTATACACTGGACATGACGTGAAGTATTAGGGTGGTTAACAGTATCGCCCACTAGTGTAGTTATAACAGACTGTTTATTAGCAGGTAAGGAGAATGCAACATAGCAGCGATACAGATGTGACTGTGGCATTTATGCTTGGTGGGGGTCCTCTCACATTGTCAGTTCCTGTGGGAGAGAAGAAAGAGGGAGACAATTACTTTGAGTTGGATGCATATATTGTTAAGCTTTTTTTTTCAAAAACCTGTTGAAAAAGCACAGTTGCAATCATCAGCAGGTCATAACAACAACTGTAGGCCCAAAGTGGACATAGTGTGTTACAACAGATTCCTTCCTTCATCACTCCCTCCTCACCATGATAGCGTTAACGATGTCATTGGTGTTGTGTCTGAGGGCGTGGGCAGCTTTAGAACGGGACACATTAGCCTGGGCCATCACCAGCTCTATATCCCTCTGCTCCAAACCTCCCTCGTCCACCTGACAGACAGAGGTCAATGTCAAAGTCAGTTGCACTACTTCTGAACATGAAAAAAACAATGCTACAGTTCTTATTAGCCATCAGGCTAACAACAGTAGAGCAGTGGTGTAAAGTACTTAAGTAGCAATACTTGAAAATACTACTTAAGTAGTTTTGGGGGTATCCGTACTTGACTTTACCTCTTTATATTTTTGACAACTTTTACTTCACCACATTCCTAAAGAAAAGTATGTACTTTTTACTCCATACATTTTCCATGAGACCCAAAATACTTGTTGCATTTTGAATGCTTAGCAGGACAGGAAAATGGTCTAATTCACATACTTATCAAAAAAAACATCCCGGTCATCCCTACTGCCTCTGATCCGGGGGACTCACTAAACACATGCTTTGTTTGTAAATTATATCTGAGTGTTGATGCCCCTGTCTATCCGTAAGTTAAACAAAACAAGAAAATGGTGCCGTCTAGTTTGCTTAATATAAGTAATTTGAAATTATTTTTACTTAAATATATTTTAGCAATTACATTTACTTTAGTATATTTAAAACCAAATACTTTTACTAAAGCAGAATATTCCTGTGTGACTTTCACTTTTTCTTGAGTCTTTTCCTATTAAGGTCTCTTTACTTGTACTCAAGTATGACAGTTGGGTACTTTTTACACCACTACAGTAGAAATGACTGACATTTCACAACACTAGACAGAATTGTTTCATATTAAGATCTAAAAGAACTACTGTACATGAAAGAGTAAGAATAGTGTAAAGATTGGTGTTTTTCCTTGACATAATTAGTGAGCATGCGTGTCCGTACCTCCTCCTCCTCGCTCTCTTCCTTGATGGTGAGGCTGGGTGGTGCAGGTGGCGCCAGGGGGGAGGGCTCCACCGGGACCTTAAACTTCTCTGCCGCTGCCTTGTGCACCTGTTGAGACAGGTCCTCTATCTAGGGAGGAAATAGGAAGAGAGAGAGAGGTCACCTTGGCCTCTGAACAAAATGTAGATGAGAGAAAAGAGAGAGAGAGGGGGATATAAAAAGAGAGTGGGTAGAGAGAGCAAGAGAGAGAGAGTGCGAGAGAGACCTTGGCCTCACCTTGGCCTCTCCAAAGACGATGTAGATGTCTGACGCGGGGCTCTTGAAGACGTCAGGTCTGCTGATGACAAACAAGATGCTCTTCGACTTCCTTATAGTGATCCTGGTCACACCGTGGACCGGCCGCAAGCCCAGCTTACCCATGGCCTATACACACACACACACACTGGTTACACCATGATGCGGCCAAACACACAGAATACACACACATTTGCTCTGTGTTTGATTAGCTGAATCTGCCACATGGAGCAGCTCTGTGTTCACATCTTGCCTTGCGGGCCTTCTTCTCACTGCGGCTCTGCTTAGGTCTGTTTATCCCCTCATCAGCAGGAGAGATGGGCTGAGAGAGAGAAGGGAGGACAACACAAGCAATTCAACACATCAAACCTGAGAACATTCTACAGTAGTTTACCCATATCCAGACTGATAATATGGAACATATCTCTGAAGCTGCGAAGCATTCAGAAAATACAAGCCCCACAACACGCATCCTTCTTACCACTCTACCTAAAGGTAATGACATCAATATGTTATTACATAACACACAGTGAACGCAAGGTTTCCACCCTTGGAGGTGAGGGGACTTCTAGAGTGTTCTCTGCCCACACACGGTAGACTCACCTGGGGTTCTGAGGATCTCAGTGGCACCCCCTCTGGTTCTTCCAACTCTGGCACTGATCCGTCACTCTCCGACTCATTGCAGGAGCCCACTGTGGAACACACGCACTGTTACTCTCAGAGGACGGCATCACATCCTCATTGCTATGGTAACTAATGCCTGAGATGTAGATGATGAGGACATGGTGTAGCTCGTTAGGCCTCTGGTAATGGGACAGCATCATAAAGCTCTACGGCTAACCTAATCACCGATCGCAGAGAAGAAATAGATCACCTCATTAAATAGCAGCGACATTTCATCTCTATGCTATGGAACATGCACGTTATAACGTACAATTACATTCTGTACTACTGTTTCAACGCATGTAGCATTGTTCATTATGCTGCAGTGCTACCAACACATACAGTACACATAAATCCCCATCCATGATTCTATGTATGTATCATCAACCAGGAGGTCAGTTTTAGCCAGATTGACTCAGAGGTTTCAGATTGACTGACGGTTGCCCTGAAATAACCTCTATTGAAAGATGTGCACCCTGAAATAACCTCAATTGAAAGACGTGCGCCCTGAAATAACCTCTATTGAAAGATGTGCACCCTGAAATAACCTCAATTGAAAGACGTGCGCCCTGAAATAACCTCTATTGAAAGATGTGCAATAACAGTATTCCTCCTGGATAAAATGATCCTCTCTCTGAGTATTTCTCCTCCATTATTCAGCAGCTGCAGCAGTGTTCTGTGGTCGACGGGGTATTATTGAGAAGCCTTCCTAGAATCTAAAGTATGTCCTTCATCAGGACCATAGCAGGGCCACTAGACATACTCAGAGACATCTGTGTGTGAGGAAGGTCATATGTGGAGTCACTTCTCAGAATCACTTTCTCAAGGAGACAGAGAGAAACAGACAGACATAGAGAGCGATTTGGATTTGGAGAGCACGTACAGTTGTATTTGAAGGACAGGTCCAGCTCCTGTGAATCCTTGTGGCTGATTGGACAGTCTGTCTGTCTCTCAGTTGTTTGGCAGGAGGAGTGAAGCAGTATCTCTCGCTGATTGGAGGAGCCAGACTCTTTATGAGAAGGGTTTCCCACAGTCCCCCTTGGCTGAGTCATGTGATGTCGTAGAGGAACAGCAGTGGCATCGTCATCACTGTCTGTATCCATCCCATCTGCAACAAAATCCAAGTTCACATAGGTTGGACTGATTCGTGATTCACAATTACCAAAAAGGGAAAATTAAATCACCCCACACCCCTGGGGTGTAACTCACCTCTGTCCTGTGGGCTTTGTGACTGACCTGTCTTGACCTGTCTGTTGGGCTTGGTGAGGAGGTTTGGTTGGGGCTGGACCTGCCTGCGGATGCCGAGGACAGGCATTGTGGTTGGAGCCTCCAGCCGTGGCAGAGACTCCTGGGTGGGCTGGGTAAAGCTGGGGGTTGAGGCCAGGGCTGACGTGGATGGAGATGGAAATGAGGAGGGGGTAGGGGACATAGGGACACTTTCGGTGGGTATAGGGGGGTGCTTAGGAAGGGCGTTAGGGGTAGTAGAAAGGGTTGCAGAGGCTGCCTGAACATTGATTGATTGAGGCTGGGTGTCTAGGAGTGGGGTGACGAGAGGCTGGGACTCCTGTATGGGAGTGGGGAGGTCCTCATCTGGCGGCATCACGAAGGAGCTGGGAGGAGGAGAGGAGGAGAGAGTAGAGGGGGAGAGAGGAGGAGGAGAGGAGGAGGGAAGAGGTGGGGGAGATGAGGAAAGAGGAGAGAATGAGAGGTGAGGAGGAGAGGAGGAGGGAAGAGGTGGAGGAGAAGAGGACCTATTCTGTTCTGTAGGGGAGGCATGGCCACTCCCCACATTGTTATCGTTGATATCCTTCCTGCTTTCTGTCTGGCAGCCAGGCAGCGGCCTGTTATCAAGCATTATCTGGTGCACTTCCGTGTTCACTTCCTGGTTGACTAGGAGAGTGGGAGCTATAGGGCAGAGGTTGGTAGGACTAGGGGGAGTCGGGGCAACGGAGACGTTTCTGTTTTCCCCTCTCCTCCCGGACTCTGCTTCAGGTTTGCCCTTCACAGGTGTCCTCTGTCTGGTATATGCAACAGATTTTTGTCCCCTCGTGTTCGTATTCTTTTGTTTCCCTGGTGGGGAGGTGTCTGCTAGGGTCTTGGTAGCGAGAGAGGGTTTCTGTGGTTGATCAGTAGACCCAGGGCCTGATGTAGATTGTCTGAGCAGCTGACTGGGTCTGTCTCTGCTCTGCTTTCTCTGCTTCCCTCTCCTCTCTGGCTGAGGAGGAGTGATGGCTTTCTCTGTGCTCAGCTCTCCCTCAGGTGTCTGACGCTGTGCAGGTTCTGGAATGCTCTCTGTTGGAGAGAATCTCTCCTCTGCTCTCTCCTTCACCTCACTTTCCCCTGAAATATAAACACTGCTCTCCTGCCCTTCTAAGGCCACGCTCATCTTTAGTTGGTCAATGTGCCTATCAGTCGCCTGACCGCCACCACCCTCTCTTTGGCTCATCGTCTGTGGCTCTGTCTCCTCTGGCTGAGGCTGGGAACAGAGCTTTTTCACACTTTCTACCGTGTCTTTGCCCACTGATAGGGATAGGGAAGATTCTTGGACAACTTGGACCTTCTCCACTGTGTCTTTGCTCACTGATGGGGAGGTTTCTTGGGAAACTTGTACCTTCTCTACTGTATCTTTGCCCACTGATAGGGAAGATTCTTTGGAGACTTGGACCTTCTCTACTGTGTCTTTACTCACTGATGGGGAGGTTTCTTGGAAAACTTGTACCTTCTCTACTGTATCTTTGCCCATTGATAGGGAAGATTCTTTGGAGACTTGGACCTTCTCTACTGTGTCTTTACTCACTGATGGGGAAGTTTCTTGGGAAACTTGTACCTTCTCTACTGTGTCTTTGCCCACTGATAGGGAAGATTCTTTGGAGACTTGGACCTTCTCTACTGTGTCTTTACTCACTGATGGGGAAGTTTCTTGGGAAACTTGGACCTCTTCTATTGTGTCTTTGCCCCCTAATAGGGCTGATTCTTGGAATACTTGTACCTTCTCTACTGTGTCTTTGCCCACTGATAGGGAAGATTCTTTGGAGACTTGGACCTTCTCTACTGTGTCTTTACTCACTGATGGGGAAGTTTCTTGGGAAACTTGGACCTTCTCTACTGTGTCTTTGCCAACTGATAGGGCCGATTCTTGGGATACTTGGCCCTTCTCTACTGTGTCTTTGCTCACTGATGGGGAAGTTTCTTGGGAAATGTCGACCTTCTCTATTGTGTCTTTGCCCACTGATGGGGAAGTTTCTTGGGAGACTTGGACATTTTCTACTATGTTTTTGCTCACTGATGGAGAACATTCTTGGGAAAATTGTACTTTCTCTACTATCTCTTCGCTCATTGATGGGGAAATTTCTTGGGAAACTTCAACCTTCTCTACCGTGTCTTTGCCTACTGATAGGGATGGTTCTTGGAATACTTGGACCTTCTCTACTGTGTCTTTGCTCACTGATGGGGAAGTTTCTTGGGAAACTTGGACCTTCTCTACTATGTCTTTGCCCACGGATGGGGATGTTTCTTGGGAAACTTGGACCTTCTCTACTGTGTCTTTGCTCACTGACGGGGAAGTTTTTTGGGAAACTTGGACTTTCTCTACTGTGTTTTTACCCACTGATAGGGACGATTCTTGGAATACTTGAACCTTCTCTACTGTGTCTTTGCTCACAGATGGGGATGTTTCTTGGGAAACTTGGACCTTCTCTACAGTGTTTTTGCCCACCCATAGGGAAGTTTCTTGGGAGACTTGGACATTCTCTACTATGTTTTTGCTCACTGATGGGGAACATTCTTGGGAAAATTGTACTTTCTCAACTGTGTCTTTGCTCATTGATGGGTAAATTTCTTGGGAAACTTGAAACTTCTTTTCTGTGTCTTTACTCATTGATGGGGAAGTTTCGTGAAAAACGTGGACCTTCTCTACTGTGTCTTTGCCCAATGATAGGAAGAATTCTTGGGAAACGTGGACATTCTTTACCGTGTCTTTGCCCACTGATGGGGGAAATACTTGGGAAACTTGGACCATCTCTACTGTGTCTTTGCCCACTGATAGGGACAATTCTTGGGAGACTTGGACCTTCTCTACTGTGACTTTGCTCACTGATGGGGAAGTTTCTTGGGAAACTTTGACCTTCTCTACTGTGTCTTTGCCCACTGAGAGAGAAGTTTCTTGGGAGACTTGGACATTCTCTACTGTGTCTTTCCTCATTGATGGGGAAGTTTCTTGGGGCAGTCTGCCTGACTTGGAGTTGCTTGGTCTGATTTTATGACTGAAGGATCCAAATGCCCCACCCAGCAGAGATATAGCAAGGTCTGCCTGTTTGACTGCTGGGTTAATATCTGTGTTACTGTTGGGTCTGGAAATGGCTGCCTCTACTGAACCAGAGCTCTGGTCTGAAACGGTCTGTGGTTTACCCCCTGGTGGTGAGACACGCCCAGGGCTTTCCATGGATGAGGAAGCCTGTCTTATGTCTGATTGGTGTGTTGAGCTGTCCGTTGATGTTGTTGGCCTATCGGAGGCTGCAGCAGCCTGTGGTCTCACTTCTGTGAGTGGTATGTTTGAGAGGGACGCCCTCAGACTCACACTCTGGCTCTGGTGTCTCACCTCCTCTGACAGGGCATTCAGAGTCACACAGGTTGGCATTCCAGAGGATAGGAACACTGAGTCATTGTTGTTGTTTTCCTGCTCCTTGTTTTCTGGGCGACTCTGCAGGTTGCTGATATCATCCTCTGGGAATTGGGAGCTTCCGTCCTCTCCTCCCCCTGCCTCTGATATCTCCTCGATGGACCTCCAGCTGGACAGGTTGGACTCTGGCACTCCCTCTCCCACAAGCTCAACATCTGCCATCTTGTCTGGCCGACCACACAGGCTGTTGTTGTCTTCTTCGTCCCCCATTATATCATCCACCTCATCCTCGTCTGTGCCGACATTGGGCAGCCCGGAGAGTGTCTGTCCAATCGTCTGTCCAATTGTCTGTCCAACAGCATGCCCCTCCACCTCACACAGTAACAGGCTCTGTGCCTCCAACCCACAGCCCTGCCCCAGAGAGAGAGATTGGGCCTCCCCTGCCCCCCAGCCCCCAACCCCCCTCCTCCCTCCGGCGTCTGTCTCTGAGTTCTCCCTCTTGGGAGAGACAGCCAGAGGTGTGTGAGGGGAGCCCAGGGCCACAGGGCCCCCGTCCTCAGTGCTCAGGGTGTTCTCCCTCAGGTTCTCCTGGGCGGGGTCACATGGGCAGATGTCAGGGGTCAGGGACAGGTTGTCAGCCAGGTCAGGTGAGCTCTCAGGGCAGGAGGAGACAGGGATGTTGCTGGGGTTAGGCTCTTTCGGGTACGAGAGCAGAGGGACCCCCTTGTTCAGGTCATTGGTGGCAGTGGTCCCTTCAAGGACCTGATGGGAGTCCACACCTTCAGCGCTGCTGTTCTCATTCTTCTGGTCCAGTTCCAGCACTGACACCAGAAGCGGTTTGGACCGGATTGAAGCCGCTGCCACCCCAAACACACGTGGGAGTGGCTTACGGGGCTCAGAGGTCTTCTGTTTAGGCCGGGGTGTGTCTGACTTAGAGGGGTGTGGCTTAATGAGTAGTTTGAATGAGTCTCTGTCTGTCTGCTCTGTGTGATCCTCGTCTGAAGTCTCTGTACTCTGTTCATCCTTCTCTCTCTCCGCAGCCCTCTGTTTGTCCTTTCCTCTCTCCCCACTGCTCTGTTTGTCCTTTCTTCTCTCCCCACCGCTCTGTTTGTCCTTCCCTCTCTCCCCACCGCTCTGTTTGTCCTTCCCTCTCTCCCCACTGCTCTGTTTGTCCTTTCCTCTCTCCCCACTGCTCTGTTTGTCCTTTCCTCTCTCCCCACCGCTCTGTTTGTCCTTTCCTCTCTCCCCACCGCTCTGTTTGTCCTTTCCTCTCTCCCCACTGCTCTGTTTGTCTTTCTCTCTCTTTTCACCGCTCCTTTTGTCCTCCTCTCTCACCGTACCAGCCTGTACTTCCTCTGCAGCTGCTTTGGCTTGCCCTGCTTCTGTTGCCAGGGTGACAGGATTGCTGTGGGACGCTGTCTCCTCGATTGTAGCAGCAGGGTTAGTGTTAGGAGTAACAGTAGGGTTTGGGGTAGAGCATGTACCTGGGGTAGTTTTGGGGGTTGAGGCTGTAGCAGGGTTGGTGTTAGTGGTACAGGCCGTAGGAGATTTAGCGTTAGGGGTAAGAGCACTGTTAGTGTTAGGGGTAGAGACCGTAGCAGGGTTCATTTCAAGTGTACAAACAGTAGCAGGGTTAGTTTTGGGGGTGGAGGCAGTAGCAGAGTTATTTTGTGGGGTTGAGGCTGTAGCAGGGTTAGTCTTAGTGGTACAGACAGTAGCAGATTTAGCATTAGGGGCAGGAGCAAAGTTAGTGTTGGGGTTAGAGAGAGATGCAGGCTTGGTTTTAGGGGTTGACACGGTAGCAGGGGTAGTCTTTGGGGTAATCGAGGCAGGGTAAGGGGTTGTAGAAGGTTTAGGGGTAAGGGTAGAGACAGAAGGGCTCTCCTGAGAAGGAGAGGGGACAGGAGGGTCAGAGAACTCTGAGGAGGTCTCCATTTCACTCCCACTGCCGCTGTTCGAGGACTTGGGGTGGGCTGATTCCGCAAGTTGGGCAGGTGCAAGTGCAGGTTGTGGTTGTGGTGGTTCAGGCCGGGGCTCTTTGTCTCCTGGGGGATTGATTAGGCTAGGGCTGCTCTGGGACTGAGACAGTTCAGTGCTGTGGGCCTCTGGTCTAGTTTCAGGCTGAGGTTTGGCTTGGTGTGGTTCTGTGGGTGGTCCTGTGGGTGGTTCAGCATGTCTCTCTGTGCTGTACAGCCGCTCATCCTCTTCACCATTATAAGAGGCGGAGTCTAGTGAGTCGTCAGTGTCATCATGGAAACAGAAGGACTCATCCAGACCTTCGTTGATGGAAGTCTCCGACAGTGAATGAAGGAAGGAGGCCGAGTTGTCCTCTTCAGCTGGGTCATTTACAGCCTTACCCTCACCCTCATCCTCCTCTTCCTCAACATCCTCACCCTCCTCTTCATCAACCTCTTCCTCTATCGCTATTTCTACCTTAGCCTCCTCTATCTCTACCTTAGCCTCCACTTCTTCTTCTTCATCATCATCTTCATCATCATCCTCCACGTCCCCCTCCTCCTCTCCGGCCGCGTATGCATCCACATCGTTCCCTTCGTTCCTGTCATTTCCCTCTCCTCCCTCATTCCCCTCCTCTGTGGGGAAGAGAGTGATCTCCATGGAGTCTGCCTGAAAGAGGAGACTGGTGTGGAGGGGAAAGTTAAGCAGAGAGGCTGGGATCATCCTCTCCTCCTCCTCCTCCTCCTCCATCTCTCCATCATCACTGTAGGAGCCTGGAAACAGAAGGAAGGTACCCATCTCTCCGTATGGACTGGAGTTATCCCCGTCTGACACATCTGGAGAGCAGGTGTCCAGGGGAAGTTTGGGGGAGGCAGGGTTGACACTGGAGGTGTGATGGGTTAGGTTCCCCATGTCTGGGGCGAAGGGGAAGGACATGGAGGTCAACCGTGGGGAGCCTGTTCCATCCTCTGGGTTGGTAATGGGAGGGTAAAGTTCCTCAGCCACACAGGCCTGCAGCTCCAGCTCCAGGCCTCTTTGCAGCAGGGGACTAGAGTACTGCTGTCCCCCAGCTAGAGCATCCTCTGCTGGGCAGAGCGAGCCCTCCGACTCCCCTCCCTCTTCCTGGGAGTCAGTGCTTCTGCCGCTGCTGCTCCTCAATGGGGAAGTGTCCTCTGTCACCCAGCGGGGGCGACAGCTACCTCTTGAGACTGTCGCTTCCTCACTCCCCCCCCCACTCACCTCCCCTCTCAGCACCTCCTCCTCCTCCAGGATCACAGTCTCTGCTAGACCCTTATAAAGGCAGAATCGCCACTCTGCTGCTCCTCCTCCCTTCTCCTCTGCCCTCTCCCCTACAGCTCCCCTCTCCTCTCCCACCTCATCTCCGATTTCAGACAGCGAGCTGACAAAGCATGCAGGTGCCTCCTGCACCTCCTCTGCCAGGAGCAGATTGGGGGAGGTGCAGGGGGAGGTGGAAGAGGTCCAGCTGCCCCCCTCCGCCGTGACGTAGGAGCCAGAGGGGGAGGTGAGGGGGGAGCACAGGTCCTCGCTGTCCGAGGGGGTGTTTTGTGAGAGGGGAGAGGCTGGGGAGCCGGGGTAAGAGCGATGTTTGAGGTATGAGGGGTGAGGAGCCATCTTGATGGGGGTGGAGGGGGCGGTGTAGTACAGGTCAGGATCCAGGGATGAGGGAACGCCCACTCTCAGAGGGTCCACGGCATAGACCGGCTCAGAGAAGGACAGGATAGCAGGGGGATAGGCTGGCTCGGACAGGGAGGGCATGGCATACATGGAACATACAAAAGACATTTCACCATAGGGAGACAGCCCTGCCTCCAAAGGGCTTGAGCTGCCCGTCAAACTAACATCCACTGTGACTGGCTCTGAGGAGGGAGGGGAGGCAGGGATGAGGGGGGTTAGGAGAGGGGTGAGGAGAGGGCTAATGGGCAGGACAGGGATTCTCTCCTGCTCTTGCTCCATCTTTGGGGTCAGAGGTGAATTGTCTTTCTCCTGCCCTGTGTCCAGTTGGGCCTTTTCCCCAGCCTCTGCCTGTGCTTCTGAGGGAGGGTTAGGGACCTCCAAGACTGGGCCTCCGGGCAGGGGTATCGCCTGGCTGCTCTGCCTGCAAGGGCACTTCCCTGTCAGGGTCTTCTTGGTCTTGAGCAGGGCCTCCTGGCCCATCACCACCCGTGTGTCCATGTTCTCTGGCTCCTTGTAGTCGCTCTCCACCTCTGAGCCCATCAGGACCTGGAGAACATATTGAGAACATTGGATGAACATAGGAAAAACATAAAGAGAAGAGGAGAACATTGGTAAACATACACACACACACACCTTGATTCTCTCCATCTTCACGGGTCCGCTGCGACGTCCACAGGGTCCGTGACCTCCAAACGTCCCGCTAAGCCGGATCGTGTTACTGTGGCGACGGTCGGAACCTTCAGGCTGGGGTCGCGGGGTCGCGGACGAGCTGGGCGTGGCCCGGACCAGCCGCGGCCCAAAAGGAGAGGTGCATGATGGGAGCAGCTTCTGAGGGGTGCTGGGGGAGGGACTAGAGCCGCTGTCACTAGGGGTGGAGCCACTGTCACTAGGAGTGGAGTCAGTGGAGGCATGTCTGGTCATGTCTGAAAGAGGAGCGAAGAGAAGAAACTGTTTCTGTAATGTAATGTTATGTCCATGAGGTCAGAATCACTAGCTGCTTTATGACGTGGCAACAGTAACTGTAATGGAGAAAAGGAAACTGGAATTTCAGTTTACCTCCTGAATGTATTAAAAATAATTTTAAAAAAATACATCTGTAATGGATGCTGTAGCCTCTTTGCCTTTGTTGAATAGAAACAGCCCTTTCAGCTCTCTCCTTGAAGCTTGTTTTCCCTTCATTACCGTTACACACACAGCCATACCTAGAGGATCTAGAATGTCCCCTAAATGTCAGAGATAACATTTGACTGAAAAGACCACACTCACAGCAGGGTACACATCAAGTGGCATCAACATATCAATATATAAGGCACCCTACTGTCATTACTTGCAGTCCATCAACTAGGGCTGGGTGAATGGGGCACATTTACTGGCAGTGAGTTCTGAATGAATTAAATGTGTGCTCTCTCTCCATTTACAGGGCTCACTGCCCAGGATAGTTCATTACTCAGGCTCTTTCCCTTCCACAGTAGTGACCCCTGACCCCCAAGGGAATGGAATACACCCTGAGTTTGCTGAAGTCTGCATATCTGGCTGTCGTACCTGCTGCTAGAGCAATAGAGCCCGCACTGTGCATGTTGGTGTTTTTCCCCTCTCCTCTGCCCCTCCTCACATCTTTCCTCTCCCCTCTCTTATCCTATCAGCAAAGTCAGACTGACAGCTCTGTAGCCACAGGGCAAAGTCAGCAGAACAGACACACACATACACACATAGATTAAAATAAGAAGAGCTCATAGATTCAAATATACAGTATATACAGTGCCTTCAGAAAGTATTCATACCTCTTGACTTATTCCATATTTTGTTGCATTACAGCCTGAATTCAAAACGGATTAAATATAATATCTATTTGTATCTCACCAATCTACACACAATACCCCATAATGACTAAATGAAAACATGTTTTTAGAAATGTTTTTAATTGTGCATGTTATTTTGGCATTAATACGTGTCACATATCAGTTTGCAAACAATGTAAAAAATAATATATATCATGGAGTTAATACAGCCGCATACAAACATGGTCTCTTTTTTGTTTTCTTGAGTAAGGCAGCTCCAAAATGCAAGTGTTTCAGCCTACAGTAGCTCAGTGCTTTCTGTGGTGGTGGGCAAGCCAGCAGAAAATATGCAGCATTGCGCCGTGATTGGCTCAGAGTTCGGTCACTCATGGGGACTTTATGTCACTGCCAAGTGTAAGAGGAGACCTTGAAAATACTAGCCCTTTGGGTGTTACATTAGAAGTCGCCATCCAAAAAGGCTTAAGGTCATTGGCCACAGATAAAATGACATCAAATCACATTATACAGTATATCACAAAAGTGAGTAAACCCCTCACATTTTTGTAAATATTTGAGTATATATTTTCATGTGACAACACCGAAGAAATGACACTTTGCTACAATGTAAAGTAGTGAGTGTACAGCTTGTATAACAGTGTAAATTTGCTGTCCCCTCAAAATAACTCAACACACAGCCATTAATGTATAAACCGCTGGCAACAAAAGTGAGTACACCCCTAAGTGAAAATGTCCAAATTGGGCCCAATTAGCCATTTTCCCTCCCAGGTGTCATGTGACTCGTTAGTGTTACAAGGTCTCAGGTGTGAATGGGGAGCAGCTGTGTTAAATTTGGTGTCATCGCTCTCAAACTCCCTCATACTGACTAGTCACTGGAAGTTCAACATGGCACCTCATGGCAAAGAACTCTCTGAGGATCTGAAAAAAAGAATTGTTGCTCTACATAAAGATGGCCTGGGCTATAAGAAGATTGCCAAGACCCTGAAACTGAGCTGTAGCACGGTGGCCAAGACCATACAGTGGTTTAACTGGACAGGTTCCACTCAGAACAGGCCTCGCCATGGTCGACCAAAGAAGTTGAGTGCACGTGCTCAGCTTCATATCCAGAGGGTGTCTTTGGGAAATAGACGTATGAGTGCTGCCAGCATTGCTGCAGAGGTTGAAGGGGTGGGAGTCAGCCTGTCAGTGCTCAGACCATACGCCATACACTGCATCAAATTGGTCTGCATGGCTGTCGTCCCAGAAGGAAGCCTCTTCTAAAGATGATGCACAAGAAATCCCGCAAACAGTTTGCGGAAGACAAGCAGACTAAGGACATGGATTACTGGAACCATGTCCTGTGGTCTGATGAGACCAAGATAAACTTATTTGGTTCAGATGGTGTCAAGCGTGTGTGGCGTCAACCAGGTGAGTACAAAGACAAGTGTGTCTTGCCTACAGTCAAGCATTGTGGTGGGAGTGTCATGGTCTGGGGCTGCATGAGTGCTGCCGGCACTGGGGAGCTACAGTTCATTGAGGGAACCATGAATGCCAACATGTACTGTGACATACTGAAGCAGAGCATGATCCCCTCCCTTCGGAGACTGGGCCGCAGGGCAGTATTCCAACTTGATAATGACCCCAAACACACCTCCAAGACGACCACTGCCTTGCTAAAGAAGCTGAGTGTAAAGGTGATGGACTGGCCAAGCATGTCTCCAGACCTAAACCCTATTGAGCTTCTGTGGGGCATCCTCAAACGGAAGGTGGAGGAGTGCAAGTTCTCTAACATTCACCAGCTCCGTGATGTCGTCATGAAGGAGTGGAAGAGGACTCCAGTGGCAACCTGTGAAGCTCTGGTGAACTCCATACCCAAGAGGGTTAAGGCAGTGCTGAATGATGGTGGCCACACAAAATATTGACACTTTGGGCCCAATTTGGACATTTTCACTTAGGGGTGTACTCACTTTTGTTGCCAGCGGTTTAGACATTAATGGCTGTATGTTGAGTTATTTTGAGGGGACAGCAAATGTACACTGTTATACAAGCTGTACACTCACTACTTTACATTGTAGCAAAGTGTCATTTCTTCAGTGTTGTCACATGAAAAGATATACTCAAATATTTACAAAAATGTGAGGGGTGTACTCACTTTTGTGATATACTGTATGTACAGTAGCTTTGATTGGATTGATCATGTCAACGTCATACTTTCACAATCTTAGCTAGCAGTCATTATGAATCAAGTCAACAATCCACTGGTAAATCCTTTTTAATCCTTGTCATATGAAGATAAATAATGAAGAGAAATTATAGATAAAATGTATTGGTGCTCATCGGCCACATAAACATTGTACAAAACAAATTGGAAATCGCAAATTCAATGAGTGGTTTGGAAGGAATCAGTGACAGTGGCTGTGTGGTCCCACATCTGGGATTAAGGGGCTCTTTTCCAAATTTAAAATGATAAACATTCAACATTGGCCATGCTGTCAATGAAGCATGATTTGTGCTGCGCTCAAAACAACTATTAACTTGGAACTACGAAGTCTTGAACTCACTGAAGTGAAGTCAAGTTAACTGGGATGTCGGCAATAAATGAGTTCCGACTGGGAAAATACATTTTGAACGGTCATCCAACTCAGAATTATAAATCGGCCTCCGATGAAAGCACCATCCAGAGAATGCCAGACTTTGATGACAAAACTTGCCCACGAAGGACAACCATGCCACCTTCCTGTTTAAGTGAGCATAGTGAGTCCAAAAATGTATTGTATGCTGCTGCATGCATGATGCAATATGCTAGGGAGATATGTATACTGTAGCTGAGTGTAGTAAAATGTTCGTAGCCCGTGTGCTTCAACCTAATAATTTGGTCTATTTACCCTTCTTAATTTAGCCCACTGTTCTACGGTAGCCTATAACCTGTTTCAGAAAAATATAATCATTGAATATTGTAAGAGCTTTCATTGTTTGCTTATATGACCCTTTGTTAATCCTACGGTTCTGACTTAGTGTACAGGGAGAACACTGTAAGAATGGCCCATGTTCTGAATTCTGTTGCTGTACATTTCAAAAGTGCTAAACAAATAGTTATATTGACTAACGTTACATCCGTCCTAGCTCGCTCATTAATGTCTTAATCAAAATGACAGATTGCCTCTTATCCGCTTGTCGTCCCCAAATTGTGGTTGTAAATGAAGTTGAATAAACTGTTTCGCTGCCAGACAAGGCTCCGCTGATAGCCAGTTGTATCAGTGGTAAGATGTTGGGACTGCTGTTGGGACAGCTTTATGTAGGCCCTAACAGTTTGTGGGCACCGTTTGTCACCGTTATAGTGCAATTAATGTATTGTTTAGTATTGTGTAGTGGCATTGCTTGCATGCATCCCACTTTCTTTTTTTTTTGACCCACCAAGATTTACATGCTAATTTCACCTCTGAATATACATACATTTTCCACACCCCTGAGTCAATACATATTAGAATCACCATTGGCAGTGATTACAGCTTTGAGTCTTTCTAGGTAGGTCTCTAAGAGCTTTGCAGACCTGGATCCCTGAGGGATTTCCTTCTTCTCCAGCAACACCTGTATCGTTGTAGTGACTGGGTGTATTGATACACCATCCAAAGTGTAATTAATAACTTCACCATGCTCAAAGGGATATTCAATTGTCTGCTTTTTTTACCCATCTACAAATTATTTGTGAGGCATTGGAAAACCTCCCTGGTCTTTGTGGTTGAATCTGTGTTTGAAATTAACTGCTCGACTGAGAGACCTTACAGATAATTGTATGTGTGGGGTACAGAGATTAGGTAGTCATTCAAAAATCACAAAGTGAGTCCATGCAACTTATTATGTGACTTGTTAAGCAAATGTTTTGTCCTGAACTTATTTAGGCATGCTATAACAAATGGGTTGAATACTTTACATTTTTTATTCATTTGTAAACATTTCTAAAAACATAATCCACTTTGACATTATGAGGTATCGTGTGTAGGCCAGTAACACAAAATCTCAATATAATCCATTTTAAATTCAGGCTGTAACCCAACAAAATGTCAAAAAAGTCACAGGGTGTGACAGAGAAAGGCCAAGCAAGAAAGTGAGAAAAGTAGAA